>NC_068998.1:14585598-14587576 GCF_001194135.2 Octopus bimaculoides | reverse complement strand
TACATACATAAATTAAGAACAATAATAAACTGGTGAAGAACGAATATATAGACCGTGTGTTTAAAATTACCATCCCGAAATATAACAATATATGTTTCAACACACGGTTTCACATCAGAAATCTTCCAACACAAATTCATATATATATATATTGGGTTGTCCGGAAAAGTTCGCGCCGATTTATAGTAGCTTACCTTTCGACTTATTTGCCATGAAGCCACCTCAATTCTGGGAAGAGGGTATTTTCAAGTTAAAGGAAAGATGGAGACGCATTGTGCAACAAAATGGTTCATATTTGGTTGATTAAAAATGTAAGGGCAAGCATTTATTGACTTTTTTCTTTCCTTTAAATATCGGCACGAACTTTCCGGACAACCCAGTATATATATATATATATAACATACAAAAATGGTCCCTAAAAAGGGACCATAGAATGAATCAAATGCTCCAAACGCACACCATCATAAAGAGCAAAAAACAACCCAAGTCAATGAAAAATATTCTAAGACAAGTCCATGTACACTCGTCAACAACATCGAAACCGACATTAAAAAAAATTCGGTATATGCGTCAACCTAATTGAAGGGTCGGAGTTCTTCAAACAGGGTCAACGTTTTACAGCGAAAACCAACTTCACATGTGCTTCACAAAACCTGATATAATTGTTAACTTACTCAGGGTGTAGAGAACAATACATTGGTCAAAATAGAAACAGTCTACGCCAGAGAATGACCGAACATGAATCCCAGATTAAAATAAGGGAATATAGAAAAATAGCATTAAGTGAACGCATCGACATTTGCTCCACTAATGAACAACACAACTTGAGAACTTTTCCCCTCAATAAATTCAGGAACAAAACAACACATAATCAGCGCATTAGCAAGGAATCATATTTTATCGGAAAATATAAACCTCCTTTCAATGCTTCCACCACAGATAACACAATCTTAGAATAATACTCACGCAAATATTAAAAACGATAGATATATTTAGAACAATCGCTAACCATGAATTTATTTAGAAAAGTTCATACCACTACAGCTACAACCACAACAGGGTACTTCTGGGTCAGTTGACCATTAAAGAAGATTCTACGAACAGCCTCTACTGCTGTGTCATACCACTCCGTTCTTCTTCTTCTTCTTCTTCTTCTTCTTCTTCTTCTTCTTCTTCTTCTTCTTCTTCTTCTTCTTCTTCTTCTTCTTCTTCTTCTTCTTCTTCTTCTTCTTCTTCTTCTTCTTCTTCTCCTCCTTCCTCACCTACTGAACCAAATATTTCTCTGAACCCATAAACACTAATTTTTCAGATCTGCTACTACCTACCGAATCTTCACAAAGGAAAAGTGAGAGAGAGAAACAGAAAGAAAGAAAATGTCCTACTTATTTGAAGACTATGGAAATATTTACAAAACATTTCGTTTAATTTTTTCTTGAATTTAATTGTTTTTCTTCTCAATTAATATCCACCTTAGTTTTACCCTTAGATGAGGAAGTGGAAAAGACTGAAACCGGTACTAACCGTTACAAAATGTATTTCATGATCAAATTATTTTGACATTTTCTATCTCGTCTTATTTACCTTATACATACATACATACACACATATATACATACATACATACATATATACATACATACATTAGAAGACTACAGATTCAAGCCATCAATGGGACTGTAAAGATATGTAAAACTTTCCAAAAATTTAGCACATAAATACATATTTATAACAAGAAATACAGAAATGAAACTGATTGATTACATACATACATACATACATACATACTTACATACATACATACATACATACATACATACATACATACATACATATATGAGTAATGGCGACAAGCAGTGTTTACGTATTATTACAATTTAGTTTAGTTGAAATATGTTTGTCACATATTTCAAATGCTAAAGGCAAATACACTGCAGTTACCTTGGAAAAAGAATCTCTTTTATGGTAAAAAAAAAAAAAA
>NC_068998.1:14580085-14585367 GCF_001194135.2 Octopus bimaculoides | reverse complement strand
ATATACAAACGCACACAGACATACATGTATATATATATATATATATATATACATCCATGCATGCATACATACATACAGACATGCATACATACATACATACATACATACATACATACACACACGGCTCTTCTATGATGTAACTGATTGGTTTCGATAAACGGTTTTTCGATACAAGTTCAACACCGAAATATATTTAAATACTTTTCATATTTGTTTAGCCACTAAAAGCAGCTGGTTTTATCTAAGCCAAAAACCAAAGAATAAAATGCATTCAAACCAGATAAAATTATTTCTTTGCTGGAATGTAATATTCACATTGTTCACAGTGCGCAATTTGAAAACATTTCCTACAAACGAAAATATAACCACATATTTAAATCATATTACTATACAGTTAAATCATATTACTATATATCTAAATCTTGTTCGTACATTAGTAAACCGTATTTCAACGTACTTAAATCTTATTACTATCATAGGGAAATCATAACACATGACTGTGCTACTACTAAATATACAGATGTCACAAACCACATTGAAAGAATAGTACTCTACTATTAAACAACAACTGTCTTACAATTACACTTTAATCTCTGGGTCACTGATGTGCTGTGTCCACACTACGCATTTGTTAACGTGACAGCAGCACTGATTCTGCTCCGCGTAACTGACTGACCTGTGAACCTCCATTCCAGCAATTAGGTCTTATTCGCCTCTTCCAACTTCTTTAACAATCACTTCAACCATTCCTTTTTGTACCGAACGTTGAGTGTTAGGAAATCTTTTCTTCCTTGCACATTAGTTGATATCTTCAGCGGTCGACTTACAACTACAGGAAAAAAACAACAACATTAAATTGACAACTTCATCGGTTTTAAGAGGGGAGCATGAAGACTCTGGACTTCTACCATACTAAGCCAATAAAAATATTTCCATCTTAGTTCCCGACAGATACATATATCAGGTTTCAAGGATTGAAAACAACGAAACAAATTGAACGTAGAACGTAAAAGGGACGTAATTAAATGACACACGTAGTTTCGAACGGTGCTCTATAAAATTTGTTATCTCAAATATTAGAGAACCAAAATAAATTCAGAAGGAACAATCTTTTATGACACAGAAAACCGACATAGTTTGAATGTAGGCTACTATTAAGTTGCAGTTTGATGCAAAGTTGTCCTCAACACATAGAAAAATTCTTTTCACGCGTGCACACAATAGATCGTGTCTTTAAAGTCATAAATAATTTCGGCCAATTTTTGGCAGTGTATCACGACCATCTGTGCATAACATCATATGCAAATGGTCCTATTCCAACATCAAAGAAATCGTGACAGGTGTATAATATCTTAAGGGAATACGAACAGCCTTAAATTCGTGAAAATTCTATTTCTAAATGTGTAACTTTGTTAAAATTGTGTGTGTGTGTGTGTGTGTGTGTGTGTGTGTGTGTGTGTGTGTGTGTGTGTGTGTGTGTGTGTGTGTGTGTGTGTGTGTGTGTGCGCGTGTGTGTGTGTGTGTGTCCGCGCGCGCGCGTGTGTGAGTTATCCAGTTCAGACAGTGTCTTAATGAAAACGTTCGGCCTTTGCAATATAGAACTCAATTATAGATTTCTTTTGATGTAGTAGAAAACTGAATTTTATTGTTGAAGAACATAGTTTTACTACTGTAAGTCATTACACTATGTAAGGAGAAGACATGAATATTTCCACAGTAAATTAGAAAATTATTAGAATGTTGGAAGCTGATTGCAAGCCAGGGAGGATTAGTTGGTTTCTTAATTGCCTTTTTCTGAAGAAGTTGCACAAATTAACGCCCAAGGTGCATTACAACTACAAAACTATATTCATTGTCATACATTTGATTTCAAATTTGGCACAGAACCAGCAATTTTGGGTGAGGGTGTAAGTCGATGTCATTGACTCTAGCACTCAGCTGGGACTTATTTAATCGAATCCGCCGATGAAACGCAAAGTCGACTCCGCTGGCATTTGAGATCAGAACGTACACACGCTAAGCATTTTGACCGGCTCATTATCGATTCTGCCAGCCTGCCATGTTTTCACTCTCGTATATATATCACCTTCCTTAACTTAAGGATTACGACGTATTATATTAAGTTTTAAAACTAAAACAAAACAAATAAATGATGGAACGAAATTGGAAATATAATTTACTTTTAATCATATTTTGTAGGGTTAACACATTATATCCGTATAGATTTCCCAACTTTCAAAATGCTGTGCATCAATGTAATCTAAATAAACGAAGTATAGTAACTAAGCCGTGACTTGTGGATTAGATAGATAGATAGATAGATAGATAGATAGATAGATAGATAGATAGATAGATAGATAGATAGATAGAGAAACGGAGATAGACAAGCATATGCATTTTTCGATTTGTCAGAATATGAGACTTGTACGCGTTTGTACGTGTGATTGTATATCGAGGTGTGTGTACGTGTGTGTGTGTGTGTGTGTATGCACGCGCGGGTGTGCGTACGTATGTTTGTGCGTTTGTATGTGTGCATGCATGTGGGCATTTACATATATACGTATCTTTATATATTACGATATAAAGCGCTGAGTATCACAGCAAATAATCAATTACGTTAGAGCTCAATATAGCATATTTCTCTCTAACACTACATCTCTAAATCTATAGTAAACATATATGCACACTCTCATTTGCATCAGTTACAGTTTAAGCTATAACATATACACATAGCAATTTACATATTTTCATAAGATTCCTTATTTGCGTACCTTTTTATTATGCAATTCTAAATGATTTTAATACCTCTACATCCAAAGCTCGCGTCATCTCATCAATGAAGCAGAAATAAGAAGAACCAATCTGAGAAATCTTTAGAAGACTAACGAAGCTCCTATACTTTTTACAACTGCAGTTAACACATATCAAGTTTCATGGACTTTTATACGGTATACCAAGCGTATACAAAAATAGGTGGAGACAGATGGATTTTAAAGAATGTCCACATTTCTGGAAAGTAACTCAGTTGTCTGTATCGTATACTTATACACACAATAATACGAGTATAAAAAAAAACACTTCAATGTGAGCACACATCTCTCTCTCTCTCTCTCTCTCTCTCTGTCTATATATATATCTATACACACACACACACACACACACACACACATATATATATATATATATATATTGATAGATAGATAGAGAGATAGAGAGAGAGAGGCATATATGCACACTTCTATGTACATCAATATATTAATATATATATATATATATCAATGCATACAAATACCCATACTTACACTAATATATGCACATATGTATCATAAATATATACATAAAATACTTACACACATGAGCGTGCATCTGTGCACGTACGCGCACGCTCACCACACACACATATACACATTCTCTTCACTCACACATACACACAATGCGCATAGGCACTCGCATATGTCAACATGCTAACATATACCTTTAAATAAATATGTGTTTTATACACCCATAAGGTATAAAGGCCCACACATGTACTTACAGAGAGGAGAGAAATGTAAAACTTTAAACTACAAATTGTGTTAATTCTGTTGCATTTTATTAAGCATACGATATGAATTAAACAAATAAAAGCATACTTATATAAAATAAAATCCCAATAAACCTATTTAATATAATCCTGAAAAAAATCAGCATGCAAACCAATAAATGATAAACTATCATTACTTCGAAACATAGCTAGAAGGTTGAAGGAAAGGAGAAGAGGACGAGTGAATTACTATATACAGCCCCCGGTTAAACTTCGTTAATAATTACATGTGAGTCCGATTTACGTGCGTAAGATTTAAAGAATATTCATATATTTTTCCATTAGTGGAAAGCAGGGCTACTTCCAATCATGATGTAATACGTATCCTGTTATAGATAAAAGTCATGACTAGTTCATATTTTCAAATGAGCACTTCATTCTATAAGTGTAATAAATTCTCCTTGGTCAGCAGAATTCCCATGTGTATAGTATATGTGTGAGTATTTCCTTACAGTATTTTTGCCAGCGTTTTACTCTAAAATATCCTGAAGGCCAAGATTGAACTTCAGTGTAAAGGGAAAGGGTCGATATGTTTACGTATCATTTAGTTAATAGGGCTGATATCATTTCTCATGAATTTGAAACAATGCGTCTATGTAAAACTTAATATAAATGTATCTATGATAGATTGTCTACGTTTCCGTCCCGAAGCTTAACAAGCAATTTTCTTATGAATAATGTAATTGGTGTCAATGTAATAGATTACGTCTTCCGTTTCATTGCAAAATTAATGTGTTATAGAAATAGAATGTAACTAAATAATATTATGGAATAATATGTGAAAGTGCTTGATTCTAGAGCCGGGTTCATGATCGGAAGTTTGCGGGGGCCACTCGCAGAATAATACACTTCTTTACACGATGCTGAAAATGATTTCCGGCAGCACCTGGGGCAACGTATTCGCATTCTATTCAGGATGAGGTGTAATTCAAATAAGACATGATCACACTTCAACTAGTTAAGATCTGTTTTCATTAGACTGTATTTCAGAAAGGCGGGCTGAACTAGACTGAAACCCTTACCGTTTAACTTGACATAACGATGATAGAAAATTTCCTTCACAAGCGAGTGCTGATATTTTTACATGATTACGAAGTGCCGTTTGGGAAAAGACGCCCAAAACCACTGGACTAGACTTACATTTTTAATAAAGATTTATTACATGGATAAAATACCACATCTTTTTTAGAGAGACGTAAAGATAATTCAGTTGATATTGGTAATTCATTATGTTGATGCCGCAGGAACGGCATATGCCTATGAATGTTCAAAATGTGACGTTAACAACTTAACTGACACTAGTGCTTAACTTATTCAACCAAGAACAATGGAAAGTACAGTCGACCACGCTAAGATTTATATTTAGAATCCAAATGAACTTCACAAAATACTATAAGGCCTTTAATCTGTTTATACTAGTTATTGTCTCTCATACATTGCAAAAGTAAGTACATATTTTATATGTTTATCTCTTCTTAAATTACTTTATCATTTTCATGTGGAAATAATGATTTCTAACTATCTTCATATATTGATTTCTAACGTATTTTCGGGAGATAATATTGATTGTCCCTTTCAATCTATAAAAACGATTGTCCGCTTGCATAGTAAATACCATCTTCCATTCTGAAATGATTTCAGTCTGCTGGTAACGACTTTTATAAATATTCCTTATCTCGCTCTTAAAATTTCATACAGA
>NC_068998.1:14573768-14580075 GCF_001194135.2 Octopus bimaculoides | reverse complement strand
TTTTTTTTTCTTTTTCTTTTCTTTTTAATACGGGCTTAAAAAATACAAACATTTGAGAAACAAGAGGTGAGGAAGAAATGTTGACTAACACCTTCCTTTACAATTTATTTCCTTATCAGTAGGGAAATGAAAACGCGATGAAAATAGATATAAGATGTAATTTAGGCATCTGTGCAGAGCAATTTAACATTCTTGAGCGAGAGGAGGAACAGACTAGTCATTGACTGGCAAAAAGTTGGAAATGATGTTAATGGCGGCGGTGGTGGTGGTGGTGGTGGTGGTGGTGGCGGTGGTGCCGGCGGCGGGGGCGGCGGCGGTATTATGTAGATATTCTAAGATAGTAAAACCTGGAAGTATATATTCCTACGAAATACTGTGTCATTGTTTTTTCTCATTCCGTAGGAAATAGCCACATCTTCAGTAGCCAAGAAGCGAACCTATAATTGTTATTTTATCGGTATTCTATACAGCAAGATAGCAATAAGAAAAGAGAAGGGAAAAGTAAGTCCGCTGCGATACATACACGCACACATCACAAACATAGCTTGAAGCCCAGTGTCTTCATAATTATATGTAGTAGTAGTAGTAGTAGTAGTAGCAGTAGTAGTAGTAGCAGTAGTAGTAGTAGTAGTAGTAGTAGCAGTAGTAGTAGTAGCAGTAGTAGTAGTGGTAGTAGTAGTAGTAGTGGTGGTGGTGGTGGTTGTAGTAGTAGTAGTAGTAGTAGTAGTTGCTGCAGCAGTGGTAGAATAATGGTCTCAAGTTTTGGTACATGATCAGCGAGTTATGTAGGGAGGGGTAAATCGATTACATTGACCGCTAGCGCTCAACTAGTTCTTATTTCATCGACGCCGAAAGGATGAAATGCGAAGTCGACCTCAGCGAAATTTGAACTCGAAAGATATGCCGCTAAGTATTTTGCTATATTTGCTAACGATTCAGCCATTTCACCTCCTTGACAACATCGTTTGTGGTGAACAACGATGTTGTAAAAATCCAGTGTGCTTGGGTTGGTACTATTTTCTATATTCATAGCTTTTACTTAGAAATTCTAATTGGAATGTTGAAACATGTCTCCTCCTCCAACTCCCTTATCTTTTAGTTTAACCTTGATATCGTCCTTGCGAATGATTATCAAACTGAACCTTATTATATTATTGTATGGAAGGTGGGTCACTTCCATAATCTTAGCTTAATCTTTTGTCATTACAAGAAGTGATGCAGCTGGATGAAGAGACCTCACAGTCATTCTCTACTGGGACCGTATTGGGATTTGCAAATTATGTGGCTAGTCATGTTCCTGTAATAACAAGGCCTAGAGCTGTGATTGATTAGACTTCGGCGAATGGATCCTTCTGTTCTCCACCATCTTCTTTTCTCCTTGGATTTGCACAGTCTACGTTGTAAAACAACTGTTACAAGTGGGTCTCTTGTCTTGCACCACTGGTTGTATTCTTTTTATGCCTTCACCTGGGAATGTTGTTATGAGCCTGAGTCATCATAAAAGCTTACAAATGTAGACGGAACTTAACAGCAAGGCATTCGTGGTCAACTACGTATTTACGATCCCCCCATATTGTACTACGGATTTGAAAACCAACTACTTAATGATGACACTGTCAGTACTACGGTAAACGGATGTATGCGTGTGAATCTTACTGTTCCAACCTGCTGTTTGCTCTCATCTTATCCAGAAAACCAAATGTATAAACTACCCAAGGTTCTTTACATTGCTCAATGGACGATATAGTGTCGCATACATCGGTGCTATCTGTTTATAATAGTTTTGCATAAGCATGCAGAAGTATCACTTGTCTTAGACAGGCAAATTTCGCTAATTTCTCCCTACATGTTGGTCAAAAACGTTGAGTAAAGAGAAGAAGGCTTGTCACACGCCCTTACCAAATTGGTTGCAATGGTCTTACTTCGTTTATTTGCCTATCCCTGCTTGTCGCAGTACTCTCTAATGTCTGTGTCTAGTTAATACCACTGTTGTTATTTACAGATTCTCTTGGCGTATTCAAGCCAATGATATCATTATTGTTTGTCAGAATGTAAATATTTTTCCTCATACGTCTTTATCACTGAAATATTGCCAATTTACTGGTGGGCGTGTTTGTTTATATTATTGAGAGCAACACTCAGGCGATTACATCTCTGTGCTACTCTTATGCAGGAATCCATGTTGAATTACCAGACAGGAAAATGTTTACAAATATCAATATCTAAAACTTTATGAAAACAAAAACCGTATTTTATCCACCCAAGGGCAAATGGAGTAGACTCAAGCATTCCAAACGCTTTCCTTCATAAAATATTCCATAAAATGTTTTAATGCCAAAAAAGAGAAAGAACGAAGCTAATATTTATGTCCAGTGGAAACGTTTATGAGATTACACTGACCTCAGTACAAAACTAGCATTCTAATTTCTAGATCCTCAGTGGAATAACAAAAAAGTTGACTTTAGCAGATTTGAGCTCAATACGTAAAGATCCGAAACACAAAACAACTATGCATTCTTCGACATTTTAACGATTAGGCTAATATACCACACGCAAAGTTACTTTTTACATTGGCAAAGAACCAGAAAATTAGGTTAATTGGATGAAATAAGTCATCGTTCTTCACTGCTACCGAAGAAAGGAAGGCAAGATTGACTTCGATGGAATCTGAATTCAGAGGGTAAAAATCTGAAAGAGATCATGCTATGAATTTTGTCCGACGCGCTAAGGATGTTACCAGCTCGCCACCTTAATAATAATTATTATTATAATACTTTCTAATATAGGCACAAGATCAGAGGTTTTACGGGATGGCTAAATCAGTTTTATCAAGCCCAGTGTTCAACCCCAAGATGATGAAAGATGCAGTCGACTTCGGTGGTGTTTCAAATCAGAGTCGGTAGAAATGTCGCTAAGCATTTTTCCCGACACGCTAACGATTCTGCTAGATCGATGTGATAATGATAATAATCCTTTCTACTATAGGCACAATAACTGAGACTTGGGAAAGGGGGATAGTCGATTACATCAACCCTAGTACTCAACTAGTACTTATTTTATCGACTCTGAAATGATGATAGGCATACTCAATCTCGGCAGAATTTGAACTCAGAACATGAAGACAGACGAGAAGCCGCTAAACATTTTGCCCGTCATGCTAACGATTTTTTTCTTATTGCTCTAGATTGATCACATAATCTTTCTTCAGTGAGTTGAAACAATCCTCTTTCTCTCCATTGATCATACGTACGTTGTCGGTATCCCTTACGATGAACACCATTTTCGTCTACGGGGTTGCTCAGGAAGTAACACTCCATGACCACAGCATTGACTTGTTTTATCTACGCCGTATGTGCTGGATCCTTGCTGCATAACGACAAACTGGAGTCGGACCAGTATCTCTGAGCCTGCCGGGTGTAACACTGTGATCATCAAGGGCTTCAGTTTCATCACTCCCGTTATTCAGAATATTTGGTTTTATCATTCTCACTCATATGAGGTAGCAATTATCAAGGTTGCGCAATTACCAGTGTTTTAATTGTGACACCTTCACTCAGAGCATAGGAAGATTCCAATAGTTTCCTTTCATTATTATTATTATTAATAGTTTATTCAGACTAGATCAGAAGAGATTCTACAAAGAAATAAATGGAGTGTGTACAGATGACAGGCTGATAACAGATAACATTGAAAGTCAAAGGTTTTGGAGTAACATCTGAAGAGAAGACAAGGAGCACAAGAAGGATGCTGAATGGTGGCAAGAATTGAAACAACGAGTAGTCTGTCCAAAACACGCAGAACTAGTCATTTCAATTTGAGAAGTGAAGGAAATCAGCAAACAAATGGGCAACTGGAAGACAGGTAAAGACAGATGTAAAGGAATTTCACAAATTAAATAAATATCTTTAAAGTAAAAATTAAGTAAATTTAAAGACCTGAAATTGAAATATAAAAAATGTGACATCTTAAAGTGAGAACTGTTCCTGTTATTGTGGGTTCCCAAGGTATGATAATAAAGGGATGCCAAAAACGTCTAGATAATATCTCAGGAGAACCACGTCTCAGATAAATCCAAAAGAATGTGCTGACAAATACGACCCACATCCTTAGAAAAACCCTATCAGTAAAAATGTCTGTTGCATTATATGAAAATATTTCGCTACTGTCCCTCCCACTTCCCCTCCCCAAGGTTTCAGTTATACTGTAACATCTCACATGAGAAAATGAGTGCTAGTATACTGCTTTTTGCTCAAAACAAACAGTTTGGCTGTCAGGCTGTGGTAAGAAGTTTGCTTTCTGACAACATACAGTTCCCCCAGCGTGGTGCCTTGCACAAGTGCCTTCTTCTATAACCTCGGGCTGACCAAAGCTTTGTGAGTGGATTTAATAGACGTGAACTGAGAGAAGCCATTCATGTCTGTGAGTGTGCCGTGCCTGCATGCGCGTGCGTGCGTGCTTGTTCCCCACCCTCGCTTGAGAATTGGTGTTGGTGTGTTTACGTCCCGTAATATAGCGGTTCGCCCAATGGCTCCGATAGAATAATAATCAAGTTTAAACATTAAAAAGTACTGTGGTCGATTCATTCAATTGAAATTTTTTCAAGGTGGTGCCCTACCATGGCCGTAGTCTAATGACATAAACAAGTAATATATAAAAAGAAATAAAAAAAGATAATGTCATTCTGGATGTGCCTGATAACTTAGTATGGGCGGTGAGTATGAAATCTTTACTCGATGTTTTGCTGTACAAAATTTCTACTGATTCAGTGAGTGAGTGAGTGAGTAAATGAGTGAGTGAGTGTAAGTGTGTACGTATGCGTGTGTGTGTGTGCGTGTGTGGGGAGGTCCCCTTAATCATCAATCAGGGAACACTTTCTGAGTTCTTTCAAAATACCATAATGCTATTTGCGTCATTTATATAGACTACTAGCTTGCTTCATGGATGCAGTGCTATGTATTAATATAATTATATATTTAGCTACGTACGTGATATACTGAAAAGGCCAAAGCACTTCATATATCAGTTTTGAAATCTAATGAAAATAAATATCATTTAGAAGCCCTTTACTAATTTAGAAATTTTTATAGCGTTTGTGTCTGTTTAATAATTTTACTTTGTTGTTCTGTATTTTCTTGTATCACATTTCTAGTTTCATTTCATTTGTTTTTCCCTAATAAGAATTTACTTTTGAATAATATTTAAAACGTATATTTCTATATTTCTTAAAGTATTACACCATTATTTTCACTTGCACATTTTCTGTGAGTCGTAGCTATGTGAGCCGTAGATAATTAGGTTACAAATGAATATTAGGAAAATTAATAGTTTCTATGAAACACACGCAATGCAGACGTCATTACAGCAGTTTCGCGCCTTACTTAAGGAAACATATATTATCGACCGGAGAAGTGTTCGTGATAGATTTTCCTACCGCAGACCACTTTCTTCTTAATTCATGAAATGGTAAATGAACATTATAAATTTTAGAAGTCAGTTAAAATGAAATAAATGTATCAAGTACATGTAAATAGCAGGGTGATGGAATGATGTGTGAATTAGTGAAAGTTTCCATCAAAGCAATATTAATGATATGAAATAGATGTACTACTAGGAAATGACATAATATTAGGGAAATTTTCGAAGGTTGATACTGACTAATGGAATTCCGTTAGAAAAGGGTTTTAATTAACTTTATTACAAATAATGCTTTCCGATAAAAGGAAATAATCATTGCACATTTGAAATATGAGAGTCGAACATTAAAAAAATTCGTTCCAGAGATGTATAAACATGGTCTTAATTATTTCCAAGAGTCTTTGAAAGCCATGTCATTATAATACAATTTCAGTCATTAAACTATGAATATTCGTATTACGTCGTATCCAGATACTACATCTTTCAGACCACAGACCACAGATATGTATGAATATATATATATATATGATTGGATGCTTGATTTTTCTCACTCTCAGTACACGTTCTCAGATTGCACTGTCCTCAGATTGAAATCCAAACACTTTGACATGTTCGTATGGGAGCTTTTGGCCCAATGCCAAGTAGTAAAGCATGTGGTTTACAAATTTCTGGCAGAATGGTTTGCATCATGGTGCTGTTCTTCATACAGACGGAACCCAACTGGCCCTACTATCCTGTGTAATCAACAAAATCAAAGAGAAACAATGCACATGCGCGAAATAAAAAATAAAAAATGGCGACAATTTACCCATCACATCTTGTATACATGTGCATGTGTGTATCGCTCTATATGTGTATCATATATATATATATATATATATATATATATATA
>NC_068998.1:14570725-14572399 GCF_001194135.2 Octopus bimaculoides | reverse complement strand
ATATACGACGAGCTTCTTTAAGCTTCCGTCTATCAAATCCACTGACAAGACTTCGCCCGGCCCGAGGATATAGTAGAAAAATTTGCCCAATATATATATATATATATATATATATATGCATACAAGGCCTACACATAAGACTGCTTTTAGCAAGTCGTGACCAGGTTTCTCGTCTATAAGTAGGTTTTAAAAGTCCACACATTCATGTTGTGCATACTTGTGAGGTCTTAGATATCTGTCTAGGAGCGAATCACCAAAATGTAAAATCTCATAAATGCTGGTGTTGAGGTCGGTTTCCGTGACCACCAAATCTTTACATTGCATTCAGTGACAATTGTAAGTCTGAGTGAAATTTGTCCACAAAATGGAAACATATCACAAAGACAAGCTCTAGAACAGACAGCAGAATGACAGAATTCTACAAAATAGTATATTATGTATTTCTGAGTAATATATATATATATATATATATATATATATATATGAATGTGTGTGTATGTGTGTGTATGTGTGTGTGTATATGAGTACATATGTGTATTTTTATATATGTGTGCGTATGTATATATATGTATATGTATGTATGTATATAGTTCGATAAACAGTAATGCAAATGTGGGCACAGCTTTCATATTGACTGACATTAAGTCATGTACTTTCAGAGACGTATGTCAGTTAATATGAACTTCATTCCCAGTTCTTAAGTTAGTTTAACAGTCGCACACATACGTATGTATACGTAGTACATATATCTTTATATATATATATATATATGTGTGTGTGTGTGTGTGTGTGTGTTTGTGTGTGTGTGTGTGTGTGTGTGTGTGCATGTGTAAGTGAGTGTAAGTTTGTGTGTGTGCATATATACGTTTAAATATATCAATAAACGCAACAATAGTGGCCTTGGTAAATTTATTTGGTCTCTAAATGAATATAATAAACAATTTCATTTGGAATGGAATATTCTAGATCCTTTCCATATGATGATGGTAGATATTTTTGTCCGCTCTGTAACAAAGAACAATATCTCATTCTGTTCTCGAAGAATTCTCTTGTAAACACGTTTAAAGGTGTTTATCGTTGCAAACATTGGCAAAAACATACTTTTAGTTCCTAGGAGCTCACACACACGCACATCGGCAACATTCGTCTATTTCTTGAAAATGAGTTCATAACCCCGAAATATTGAATACAAGGTAAGTCTACATTAATTCATATATTTGTTTTCTTTGTGAATTACCTTGCATTTACTTCGCATTGTTTTGGCCTTACCCAAGATCCTTTATACAATATATGCTACGCAATGCTTCAAAGTAATTATTCTATTATATATATATGTGCGTATGTGCATGTGTGTGTGTATTCAATTAGAGGTTAAATTAGTCTTATTAATGGATGGTATCATCCAATGAACTACTTGTTTAATACCTAATATTTCTTGTGAATAATAATATTCACAAAACATTAGGTTTATATATTAATCCTGATTTATAGTCATTCAAAAGAAAGTAACAAAATGGAGATATAACATATAATAAAAATTTATTATCAGCAAAAATCAAACGTAATCACTTACAGCTGTTTCAATTAAACCTAATAGATTAAATAGTTGTTATTAAAATCATTATATTAGGCAAACATTTTAATAATTACTATTCAATTTATTACGCTTAATTG
>NC_068998.1:14562499-14570525 GCF_001194135.2 Octopus bimaculoides | reverse complement strand
ATATATATATATATATATATATACAGTTCAAATTTACAGAAAGCGAAAGAATAAAACAGGTGAAGGAACAAGCAGGTGTATTAGTCTAACACTCGGGAAGAATAGAAAAGTCTTTGACATTACGAGCTCCAGCCTCTGCTGTGAACTTGGAACCCAGCGGGTGTCAGATTATAGCACTTACACAGCGTACCTCTTCATTTAGATTACCACTGAACTAAGCCCCTCATATCATATATTATTTACTCTTCCTTTTTATTTTATTTTCTCTCCCTGTTTATTTCTATGTTCCTTTCTGTTGAAGAAGGTAGGCTCGAAACGTAAAAGATTTTCGCACTTCTCGAGCGTTAAACTAATACATTTTTTTGTTGTTTACACACCCGTCTTCGTCTTTTGCTTTTTAAAATTCTCACAATATATATATATCAATGTTGCTTAATGTTTTGAATAACGAGTGATCAATAATGTTGTGAATAATATCTTTTTCTAAAAAAAAACTGAAGTTGACAGCTTGTCTCGCGTCTCGAGTTTCAGTCGCGACTCCAGATTCCTTACCGCCGTAATCATCTGACGATATTTCGAACATCACAATATCATGAAACAATTCGCATGACAAACTCTTAACATGTTTTAGTAATAAATAAAATAACTCTACAGACATACACAAACAAATATCTATCTATATGTGTTAACGTATATATGTGTATATTTTGTTTCTGTCTATGCTATTCATTTGCTTAAACCAGTATAGAAATCTACATATTGATCAGACTTGTAGACACCCGGCATGTAATGCATTTCATGATGTATTTGAAAAATGGTATATTAACTTCAAATATATCTGTAAACTTGTTTATGGAAACATAGTGAAGTGTGGAAAGGCTAATGCCTAAATTCTTACAAGATTACTCTCATTATTATATGTAGAGCAATCACCTCCTGAATATATATAATACGGAATAAAACTACATTTTATACCGAAAGGATCAAGGTAAAGTCGACCTCGGTGGAATTTGAAATCAAAACGTAGCGACGAACGAAATACCGCTAAGTATTTCGTCCACCGTGTTATAGGTTGTGCCAGCTCGCCGCCTAATAATAATAATAATAATAATAATAATAATAATAATAATAATAATAATAATAATAATAATAATAATAATAATAACAATAATAATAATAATAATAATAATAATAATAATCATAATAATAATAATAATAATAATAATAATCAATACCAGCAGATGACAACGTTTCTCTAAAATTAATGGAGAAACTTTCAAAATACGAACACCTGGAAATAGAAATAACTCGAATGTGGAATCTAAAACCAGAAACAATTCCTATCATAGTGGGCGCATTAGGTATTATAAAAAAATATTCAGACAAATACATAACAAACACATACAGAAAATTGCACTACTGGGCACTGCACACATCCTACACAAAACACTTTCAATACAGTAACTATAAGAACATCACAGCAAACCACAGCAGCACATACCCAAGGCACACAGAGCTGCACTCCCGACGTCCAGAGTTTCCCCAAGGACGTCGTCGCACTTGCCCGCCACTAATCCCCTATAGAAAGAACTCCATAGGGGAACACCCACAAGGACTGCGTTGCCCGATTGGCAGAAAGTTGTGAACGCTTGCCGACACTCCAGATGCCAAGCGCCCTTTCGTTGTCCACATTTGATCCAGGACTGTAGCTCCATCAATGATACGAGCTACAGGAAATCCTGCTTCACAAATGATGACCACATCTATTCACCGTTAATGCTGGAAATGTAGCCTCAGCGCGTGTCTCCGCATCATGGAATTTGTGGAGAGGGGGTAGTCGATAACATCAATTCTAGTACTCAACTGGTACTTATTTTATCGACCCTCAAAGGATGAAAGGCAAAGTCGATCTCGGTGGAATTTGAACACAGAATGTAAGGACGGACGAAATGCCGCTAAGCATTTTGCCCGGCGTGCTAACGATTCTGCCAACTCGATGCCTTAATAATAATAATAATAATAATAATAATAATAATAATAATAATAATAATAATAATATATTTGTTGATTATTGTCCACTTATATTACCGTTTTGCCTTGTTGCAACATTTCTTTCTCGACTACTATTTTTTAATATATATATTTGATTTCTACGTTATTTTCTACTTTAGGTTTTTCTGAATACGACTATTCAGATTGATGTTATGTCAACTAAATGGCAAGAATCGATCACGTTTATTTAATTGAAATATATGCGATAAATATCGACAGCACGAAACAATGGAAAGCCTCTCTTGACAGCAATCGAATTTTCCGACATTCTGTGCTCTACGACTTGGTGTAATTCATCCCAACACAAATCTTCACCAATTATCTCATACTCCAGACTTAACACTATATGTACCTTGAAGTCGGATTGTCTTCTTTTGGTATATATATTATGTACACTTATTTCTATTTTCTCCAATGTTTCACTGAATACTTAAGTTGCTTTAATACATTTTTTTCTCTAAAGATGCTACCTGCCTCCATTTTATAACTGAATAAATTTAATCATTCTGTGCAATCGAACATTATTTTACTTGAATCAAGTTGATTTCTAGTAATGTTTCTTTTAGATATTCTATATTATCCATAAAAAATATATTATTATAAATTATTTTATACAAGCACACATACAAACGCACACATAATCAAACATACATTTGCATTCTCACTCACTCTCTTTCTCACACATACAAACACAAAGAAACACACAACAGATACGGGGACGCACACACTTTCACATATCTTTCTCTCCAGCTGTAACAAACTTTCTCTTTCACTATCACTACCGATATATAAATGAATAGATTGCCTTGAAAAGTTTCGTACAGCGATAATCTTATGCTTTTGTTTGTGTTTTTAGTAGCATAAGTAAGCGTGTGTGCGTGTGTTTTTGTGCGCGTGCGTGTGTATGTAAATAAATGTATATATCTCTTTGTATATCATTCTCTTTGTTAGAGTACCGCGCCACTCTCTCTCACTCTAAGTCACTACCTTTCCGTATATGAATATATGTTGCTGTTTCACAGATGATATTCTTTGCTCGTTTTTTTCTCTTTAGTGTGTGTGTGTGCATGCGTATGGATGTGTGTGTGAGGTTTCTTTTCACTGAATTGTTATCTATTTATTATTCTAAATGTTCTATTTGCTATGACATGTTCGCATAATTTCGTTTTACATAAGAACGTTAATATCAATCTCATATTTTCATAAATCATACCATTTCTAGTTTATCTACTTCGATATACAATTTTTCCAATATCGGATTTTTTTTCTCTCTTCAAGATTTGTCTTTAAATTGTATTTGCTATACCCCCCAATGATCATGGTGGCTGATATATGTTCACGTTAGCTTGTCCTGTCTATTTTTTGCATTTTATACTAGTAGAAATTGAATTTCAAATAACTTAATATTCCTATACAATAGCAACCGACTAAGTAGATACTGTTTCGACCAAATGAATGGTTGTCAACGCATATCTAATCACTGGTATTACATGACGTAGAGAAACATAATATACTGTTCCTATCGTTGTTGCTGGTGTCGTTTTGTTGTTGTCTAGTGCCTAGTCTGCCCCAATATCAAGAGCGTATCATATCAAAGTGAGCTTTCGTAATAATACGACATGAGTTCTAATCGCCTGCGTAATATTTACTCATTTTCAATATTACTTATCTATTTCATATTACACTTATAAGGAATGGAATACTTTGCTCAGTTACTAAGGTATATAGTTTGCTTAAGAGAATTCTATGTCACTTATAAAAGCCTCAAATATCGACTAAGTTTTTTTGTTTTTTTCCACCGGTTAAAGATTGTTGCCTGCAGAATTTAGTAACTGAGAAATGAATACTACAGGTCTAAAATTTTGATTAATGATATCTTCAATGGCGCCTTAGAGTTATCCTTCTCGTCAGAAAACAGCATTTGCTCGTCTCCTTTGGTTTTGAAAGGCGCCGTAATAGCTGTTTTTAAGTTATTGGTTGCCGTTACAGCATCCTGTGAGAGCGGAAACTGATTATGGATTAGAGGGATTATATTTTCGGAGAAATGATAATCTTGTTTGGAATAATATACAAGGGCAGCAATTTTGAAAGAGAGGATGAGTCGATTACATCAACCCCGAAACAATGAAAGGCAAAGTCGACCTCAGCGGAATTTGGACGCAGAACGTAGCGACAGACGAAATACCGTTAAGCATTTCGTCCGGCATGCTAACGATTCTGCCAGTTCACCGCTCTACTTATCACATAATTTATAATGCAGATAAATTCAGTAAACTGTCGTATTAGGTTTATACTCGAGTTTTACGAATTTCAATTATTTTCCACTTTGGTTTTAACGTATGGTGACCTCATCCAAATATACATGTGTTTCTTTTTTAATTAGATTTCTCTAATATGATTGTCTATAACTCATTAGAAACACGCAATGCTCTGTGTAAGACCGAAATTAAGACGGCTGAACCAAAGCAATTTATCCGTATGGTTCGAAAGCGAAAAAATACTGCATACTCGGAAAGCAACATAACATATTTATATGAGCTACGTTAGTCTGTAGTAATAAACATTTTATAAGAAAAGATTTTGTTAATTAATTGATTTTAAGCTGGCAGTGGTAAGCTATCGCGGAAGTGAATTCATTCCTAGTTTCGGAGTATCGACTTATTAGCGTTATTTTTGTTAGTACTTTACTGTAAATTGAGTGAATCACTTGGCTGAAATATTTAAGTCTCGATGTACAAAAGAATAAAGAAACTCTATATCAAATGATTTAAGCGTATAGTGTCTTGTAATTACGGGATTTATATGTGTCGATAGACGTCGGGAGATAATGGATCTATTTTTAACAAGGACTCAGAGCAAATTCTCAAGTTTGGTTGTAAGCCACCAAATTTATCGTCAACAAACGAATATATTTGATCTATAAGATGGGTGGAATACTAAGAATACTGTTGAATAGGAATCGTAGACCGAGTTAGATTATTTCATCGCTGACCAATATTTCTTGATTGATGCATTTACTTTAACTGTTACCATCGATGTTATAATTTTGCGAAACGTGGACAGCATTCTTAGATTACCCACAAATAATTCAGAGGAAACGTCGGAACTAATCGAATTAACAAGCTTTTTTTTTTATAAACTTTCGGTGAACTACTGACTTAAAGCGTACGTTTTAATACAGAAATTATATAGGTAAGTGCCACAGGCTAAAACATGTTTTCTTGCTTCGAGAGAAGCAGGGAATGCTTTTATTTAGTCCTTACAAATACAACGAGCCATTAATAAAAGCTGTAAAATGTCGAATGAACTGTTGGGATTTATCGATTCCTTGAGATCGTGTTATATTTTTCTATACTGGTGATTGTAATTAATGAATTTAAATTGAAGAAATACCCAAGATGTAAGTCAATTTAAACATGCTTCAACTCACTACATATTATGTAACTTCTATGAAAAGAACTGTCAAGAATAAACAGCTTATAGAGTATTAGTGATAGAAGCAGCAATACTAGCAACTGCGTCAACAGCAACAATAGCACCTGCAGAATCATATAGAGAACAAACCACGTCTCTTCTTATAATAGCGTGAAATTAAAGCAGCTATAGATAGCACGTTCACTTCATTTTGTTTTACATACTCATTCGGTTTCAATTGATTTATAGACTTTTGTATTCGTTATTCCATTGATACTGGGTTTTTCCTTTTCTCTTCACTGTTATTAGGATTTTCACATTAAAACATTAGTATTATATTCCCCAATGATCACAATAGCTCGTAAATGCTTACTTTTGTTTCCTTGTGTCTATTTCTGAATCTTATCCGTGCATTAATGAAACTTCTATAAATCTCTGTGTTTTTATATACTGGCGGCAAATTGCCGCTTAGGTGGTATCAATCAAATTATCAGTTGTCAAGACGTTGTACCCAGACAAATCAACGATCAGAATGTTGTGTTTACCTCTTCACTGACGAAAATCATATATAAATATATGAATATACATTCTAGTATACAGTGCGTACTCAGATGTGTTGGCCCACTTGTCTCCCTTGGAACTATGCATACATAAAATTATCCATACGTGAATGTCTAAGTGAAATCTGGAAAGGTTTAGGCTTTCAGAAAAAGAAAATGAATCAAATAATGAATGCATTACAAAGTAGCGGTTCAAGCTATAAAAATATGCAAGACTGTTTTCGAGTTAAGAACGCGAATGTTTGTTTCATTATTTACATTCCAATGATGTAGCTTTGTATATTTGTTAGAAAGCACTTTGGCCCTTATGCGAAGTATATAAAGTAGAAGAGAACATATATACATACAAATTTATCGTTATAGGTATAAATATACCATACCATAAGCAAGTATAGAAAAAATGGAGGAGAAAAAGATGTTGCATCAAAATTTGATTTAATACAAATTAGGATTCAATACATACGCGCGATTCAAAGGACAATACGTTAACATTGCTTACGGTCGTTTCAGCTACCAATGTCATTCGGTGCCTCCAACGAAATTTCTGAAAATAATATTCGTCATATTTATAACACATACGATCTAGTACATGGAGCTTCATCAGAGTGAATACAAATACATAAAATAAAAGATGAGAAGAGGGAAGAGGAAAGAACAGAGCCTCGAGCTAAGGAAAGAAGGCTTAATGAATTAGAATTATACCATTTTGAGGTGTAACGCTTGAAGTCGAAGGGAGAAAAAGTAAACCAGCAAATAATCTAGAAAAATAATTGGTGGGTTAATCTTCTCTTAGGGGTACCAGGGTGTATGAATAATAATAAAATAAAACTAGTACTTAAGTATAACAGTAATCATCAATGAGTCTAGGAAAAGGATAGTACTTGTGATTTCGAAAATAGAGCTAATTAATATTTATCCAAAAACATACTCGTGAAGTCTTTATAATAGTGTACTTACTGAAATATTCTAGAGACCAACCACCTGTTGTCCGTAATGGAATTGACCAAAAGTCCAGCTAACTTTACAATTGGTCAGTTATATTTAAAATCAAGGGCAAGCTAAGACCGTTACAGGGGTAGAAGTAAGTAAAACAGTAAAATAAAAACAGTAAATAAAACGTGTAGGGGAGTAGACTATGTCATAAGTGGCACGAGGTTGCTTGTGTCCTGATACACAATCTGAACAGAAATACGAGCAACCATACAGCAGTAACTTACTAACAGTTAAGGGGAGACTACTGTTAGGGGAGGTGGTTGCTAGTGCATTTACCTTCGAATTATAATGCTAAATCTAACATTTAAATAGGCAGCATATTTCCAAGTGGTGGTTAAACTAGACGAACAAGTAAATGTCTAAACGTTCCTGAGTGCATTCTGCCTATTAGAACTACGTGAGGGCAAAAGTAACAAACAACAAAATAGTTAAACGATTACAAGTTAAATCACTTGCGAATTACTAACATGGTTACAAGTTCAGAGTCCTACTACAGTTTGCTAAATTTTACATGATATATATTATTATTAATATTAAATTGCTCATATCGTAGTTTCAATTCCTAGAACGGGTGGTGCGTTGTGTTATTGAGCAAAGCGCTTCATGTCAGGTTGCTCTGCGATCAGTTCGACACCTGACTGGTGGCACACGATGCAACTGTTCTCTCTGTCTCTCTCTCCTTCCCCCTCTCTGTCTGTTTGTCTGGCTCTCTCCCTCTCCCCCTTCTCTCTCTTTTCCCATCTGTAGTGGGTTCCGTATTCATTGACATCTCTTGAGAAACACTTATTTGTTTTATATATTGGAAGGTTTCCTTTAAAACTTCACTATCAAAAGCTGGTGAGTGAAATCACGGTTAAATAAGCTTATGTTATGCCTGATGATGCTGGAAAGCTATGCCATCTATTATGACTTCATTGAATAAATTTCTAATGAAAAAATTGTCGCGAAATTGAACGCCATTCTTCTGTTACATACATACATACATATATACATACATACATACATAC
>NC_068998.1:14560737-14562317 GCF_001194135.2 Octopus bimaculoides | reverse complement strand
ATATATGCATGTGTGTGTATATATATATATGTGTATATATGATATAAGCTATTACGCCGTTGGACTCTAATGCCTGTGCGTCAAATGAAAACCCCTTGTTGCCTATCATTATATTCAGTCGACTTGCCATTTCAATCACATTGAGATCAATAAATCCTATACAAATTATTGGAATCGATATAATTGATAAATCGCATGAAGATCCACCATAAGTAGTAATAAAATAAAAGTATTCGAATGCACACACTATTCCTGCTGTACTGGACCCTATAATCAGCAATGTCAAAAGGGTACTATTATTCTTATGCAACTCTGCGTGTGTGCGAGCCTGTAAATACTTCCATACTGACCTATCTTTCGTCTGTAACTAATTTAATATTCTGTTTAATTCCAGTTTCACCAAGCATATGACATGAGCTGACTCTCTTATTTAATAACCCGGTAATTTCCCATAAAGAAAAACATTTCGAAAAGTAAAGCTAAACGTAATTTTCTTTAGCATAGTAAACATTGATGTCTGAAATTGATCTTCGTACAAGACTGAACGCTCACAGAAGCGTTCGATTAATCAATCAATCGATGATTCAATTAATTCAACAGATATTTCAAAACAATGACAGCTAATTTTATGCTGGATTGATTTATAAACAGAAACGGAAACAGCAGGGCAGTAATTTTATTTTCTTGTTGTACCAGTCGGCTAGCACAGACTTAACAGTTGGCATGAGATTACGAAAATAGACTGCAGCTCTACAAGGCAGCAAAAGCGAGAAGGAAATGTTGGAGATAAGATAATGAGCAATTTTCAGATTTTAATATATCTTATATTGTTGGTTTTATTTCAATAGAAATCTGTATCAATATCAGCAAAATGTCCAATAAGTTATCGAATCAACCACATAAACACATTGTGGTCTCTTTATGCGCTAGAAATAGCAGCTGAATTCATCTAAGGTCATAACTTATACTTAGACTATAATGGTTTCGGATACTAGTGGAATGTCTTAAAGTATGAACCAAAGTTAATAATGATTGATATATTTAAACCATTAACATGAGACTTAAACAAATCATGTAAAACACACACACACACACACACAGTCAGACACACACACTTTATACACTCACATATATGCATGTGTATATATATATATATATATATATATATATATATATATATATATATATATATATATATATATATATATATATATATTAATAATAGTATAAGGTAAACTTAATTAATTAATTGATTAATTAATAATCAATGATTTTACAAAGAAGTCAGTATGTTAAAAAACCTTTATACATTCATATATGTATACATACATGTATGTATATATACATGTACATATATATAAATTTTCTCTCTGTTTATTTTCTTTTATTCCTTTCTTTTCTGGAACGTAGGCTCGAAACGGAAATAGGCTTTTTTTTCATTTTCCAGAGCGTCAAACTAATACGCTTGATTATTGTTCATACACCTGTCTTCGTCTTTTTTTAATATATATTTTGATTATATATACATACACACGCATATATATATATACACACACACACACACACACATATATATATAT
>NC_068998.1:14550965-14559848 GCF_001194135.2 Octopus bimaculoides | reverse complement strand
AGAGAATGTATGTAGGTATATGTGTATGTAAGCATGTAATGTATGTATGCATGTATGTATGTATGTATGTATGTATGTATTATGGGGCATGTTCATCTGGATACATATATGTGTACCTGTGTGTTTGCGCGTGTGTGAATACGTGTGTTTGTATGCGCGTGTGTGTGTGTATGCGCGCGTGTGTGTATGTGTGGGGCATGTGTATCTAGGTATAGATATGTACTTCTGTGTCTCTATTTTTTATGTTAGTACATGATGGATATATGCGTATATATACATAGCGATTTTATCTATGTGAGTACGTGTATGTGTGTACGTGTATGCGTGTAGGTGAGTGTGTGTGTGCATTTATGCGTGCATATGCATAGTTGCACATTTATATAATCACTACTTTCTGATCGATTATCAACACCGATAAATGTCGATATTTAAAATGGAAAATACTTGATAGCCGATATGGTGCCAGTGCTGTGTTAGCGGGAAAAACATTGTTTTATTGAATAAATACAAACCTTAATTAGATCTGAATTGAGTTACGTAAATGATTTAGCTGAGCGTAAAATCTAACGGAAGTGCTGACTTAACTTGCAATGAAATGGAATCCAAACAACAACGATGGTATGTACCTCATGTAATTATGATTTTTAACTCTGGCATAAAGGCCAGAAATATTTAGAGAGGAAACAATTAATTGAAGTTACAGAAGTACTTTACTGGCACTTCTTTCAATATCAACGATCGCATATAAGGCTGAATATCATCTCAGAAGATATTTATATATATATATATATATATATATATCATTATTATTATTATTATTATTGAATGAGAGAGCAGTGCATGCCATCAAAGTGACACTGGGGTAAAATATACGAAGCCCATTATACCCATCATGACTACCCGTCTGATAAGGGTATACCGGGTATATGCATCACAACCATATGTGCGCGACATGGTGATCTTATATCAAGAGAAACAGTGCATGACCTCGCAGGTGGGGCCCAGTTAGAATTTTCTTCAGGTCGGGTAGCCCCATCCTGCTCAAAAGGTCCCTGAATAAGGTTTGTTTAAGGATGTTGAACAAAACACCCATGTTTCCAAAGGTGAATTATTCAAACCCCAAAGAATTCCTCTTAACACATGGCTATGATGCTCCCCCACTACTTTTGCTCATGATCAGAGATGCACATATTTACATGAATAAAGAAAAATTACTCCCAAATTAAGTGAATGTTTGCTGTAGATATGAATTTGCGATCGACTTCATAAAACGACAAGGTAAATTGAGAAAGGTTTCTCAGAGTTTGTCATTGATTAATTACAAAATGACTCCCTCATTGTATTCTTAACACGTGGATAATGGAATCTTAGTCATGAATTAGGGACTATCAAGAATAAGCAGGAGTATCAAATGTCCCATAAATAAATACCAGGCAATTCTGTGAATACAAACAACTGAAGGAACTTATGAGCCCAAATCTGATCCCTATTAAAAGCTGAAAATTCGAAAGGGACTCTGTCTTTCAGCTCCTATTTCTGTATAAAGTTAACACTTTTACTTAACGTGTTAAGCTACAGTCGGTAATGAGACACGATCAACTATATTTCAATATAGCGGACATCAATTTGAACGGCGGATATGGTAAACAAGATACACTGATGTATACAATACGTGGAGTCACTAGAGGAATTGATAAGACATTCTGTTGATAAAATAGCGCCAAGACAACTGCGAGAAGAAAATCAATATACACTACTAAAAAGAATTCATGTTGACAAAGGAAGAGAGATAAAAAAAAATTATAGAGACTTAGCAGAGGATTATTTAGAATTAATAAACTACACAGAGCACAGCATATAGAAATAAAGTAAAGGTTGTGTAGTAATATTATTCATTAGATTAATACCTAAAACCGACAGAAATGCATATATAAGTTAAAAGAAACCAACAACCAAGCTTTTCCTGTAATAAGTTATAGTTATAATATTCTCAACTGAACGCAAAGTGAATTACAGAGACTAGACAAGAAAACAATAAAATGACGACTGTATTTAGACTACATAGGTTGTAATCCGATGCAGATATATTGCATGTACCACAAAAGGCAAGGCTGCTTTTTCCAACTAAAAATTAGGTGGGGGTACTCAGACGGCAATAATCTCATTAATTATAGGAGCTTCGAAAACTCACCAAGCTGGAAACGAAAATGCATCAAGCATCTCAGTAAATACAAATTTACGAAACATACAGGAAACAGTACCACTGGAAGCTGTGCATGTTGCATAATATACTTTCAATATAACGAAATACAGAAACCGAAACGAGTACTACACATACCCAGGGCAGAAAGAACTTGAAAGTACATTGAAAGCACGTGATGTGTAATGAAATCACATAATAACAATAAGGATAATGAATAGTAGTAATGATAGTTATGTACACACTGAACAGTAGCATTTATATCTACTATAGACGAAAAACAAACATAAAATAATTTCAGTATATGGCGATGTCAGTAATAAAATGGTTCTTCTTAATTTATCTTTCTCGAAAAAGTAAAAGGTTGCTTTGTAGGACAGCATAACAATGATCATTTTCTCGAAATCTGTCTTATACATATTGTAAATTTTTCTAAATGCCAGTTTTGTGTACGCTTCTTATGCTTTGATTTTTCTTCACATATTTTTTTGGATTTCATGTTTATATTTCCGCCTGTTCACCTGACTTAAATATGCACATATATTGTGTATTTATGTCAAAGAAATCTGAAGTATCTGTGAAGTTATATTTCCTGTAAATTGTTTCTGACATCGGTACAATTTCGAGTAAACGCGTTGGACAAATCGTCTCCATTGTATGAGTAAGACATTTTATCAACTCCGGAAGGACAATATGTAAATTTCAACTCGACTGGATTTCAACTATGAAGATAAAGAAAACCGGAACAAGTACTGCAAAACATATTCTGATACTATAACGGTTCTGACATCACTAACACCACCACACATACACACTTTTGGGGGGAAAAAATTATCCTCGCTGCAACTTTTCTTCCTTTTAGTATTCCATACAAGAAATATATTTACCCAAATAAATATGATGATACCAGCTGAGAAATTGGTGTACTATACTGTTTATTTCGTAAAAACACGTGGCTTATTTGTTAAGTATGTAGGACTCGCCATCGTATGATCGTAGGTTCGATAGACGGTTCGAGCCGTGCTTAGCGGTCTTGAATAAGCCACTCCACTACACGATTCTCCATTGTAATTCCTTGAAATAAGCGCCAAGTGGGTGCTGGTGGAGTCCTCTCGCCTTCTAGTTGTTATATCCTCGAATTTCTGGTGGGACAACGGTCGATGTGGTGGTGATGGAAGGGGAAGTTGTATACATCAATGTGTGCTCGCAGTAACATAAAATCCTAAACCCATTAACGGAAGCCAAGACATCGAGTGATGTCCATAGCTACAGTCTATTATACGAATGCCGTGTAGTGATTATTGAAGTTTTAAAAATAAGAACCTTCTATGTATTTCTTATATTTATATTATTTTTCCATCAGAAATTTTAAACTAACTAAAGATGAGATCTTTTATCTTTAATCTTACACTTGCTCCGGTCATTAGATTGCAGCCATGCTAGAGCACTGCCTTGGAGAATTTATAGTCGACTAAAACGACCCTAGCAAATTTTTTTTTAGCCTACTACTGATTTTATGGTCTATTTGCCGAACTAATTAGTTACGGGGAAGTAAATAAATCAACACAAATTGTCAAGTGGTGGTGGAGGACAAACGCAGATAGAAACACACACACACACACACATGGGTGGATTGGGTGGCCGAAAACTGAAAGAAGCGCACCTTATATATATATGTATATATATATATACGGCGGGCTTCTTTCAATTTCCGTCCACCGAATCCACCCATAAGGCTTTGGTCATCCTGAGATTATAGTAGAATTCATTTGCCCAAGATGCCACGCAATGGGACGGAACTCGGAACCATGTGGTTGGGAAGTAAGCTTCTCATCACACAGCCACGTCAACAGTCTTCTGACTATAAACGCTGAGATGAATGAAATACTATAGATACAAGGGTTTTGATTTCAGTTTGATCAAATACAAGGATCAAAAATTGTTCACTAATCGCGAAGTAAATTGCTCCCTTGCTTCTCATAAATCCATACATCTCAGCCTGGTGGTTTATCTAATGACAGGACACGTTAAAAAATTAACTCGTAACGACTACCACTACCGACTTGAGAGCGAGTACCATGCTATCACTAATTGTTTTAGGTGCCCGTGTATTCATGATCAGTTCATGTACATGGCCGGAAATATCTTGGATGATAAGTCAATTCGATCAGTTTTCATTTGGGTCTAAACGACTGACAAGTGAATTTACAGGAATCGTCAAAGTCAATGACTCTACTCCCGACTCTATTTTATTTAAGAAAGCTACATTACCATGAGTTCAATTCCTGACACGGATTGGTAAAATCTATTCTCGAATCTTATCTATAATGTTATTCATTACATGTTTCTTCTCAACTGCTTCCATGAAGATATCGGAAATTAAATAATAAAATATAATCAGATTTTCGTTCTACTGCAGATTGAAATTCCTTTTTCTGATTGTGTTAACTTCCAAGTATTCATCGTGTATTGCTTGGTTAAAAAAAAAAAAGGATTTGATTCAACAAATAGTTTGTTATTTGCGCAGCATTTTTCTGATCTTCCGTCTGTTTCATTTTCCTTATTAGATTTATTGTTTTCTCAAATTCTTTAGCAAAATCAAAGGTAATATACGAAGCTGACTATTGATATATCAGCCATCCTCTTTCTAGTTGTTGTCGTCGTGTGGTTTTCTCGTTTAGTCATCATGTGTGTGTGAGTGAGAGAGAGAGAGAGAGAGAGAGAGAGAAAGGGAGCGAGAGAGAGAGAGAAAGGGAGCGAGAGAGAGAGAGAGAATGCGTGTGCGTGTGTTCTTGTGTATATTAGTTTTATTAGTGTTATTTCGCTGGAGGTCAGCTCTGATCGAACAGACTTATGATCAAAGATGCTGCAAATGTGTTAACCTGAGTCTTATTATATTTGCTGTTTTTGTTTTGCTTATTGTTAAGCCTGGCTGTATCTAGGACTTCATCATCCAATATATTTGCTGTAGTGTGCGTCGGTGAACTGCGAATCATATGAAGATTTCACTGCTATCTTGAGCAGGCCGCGTGATGCAGGAGAGATTCTTACTGTCAAGTTGTGTAAATAATCTTACTTGAAAAATTACAATAGGAAAGTCTTTTGCGGAACAAAATTTGATCTGTTTCGCTTCGATTTGGAAAACAGAAATGTAGAAAAGAAATGAAGAGAGGGAAGGAGGTGAAAGAGAAACATAGCAATACCGGAGGGATGTGTACAGAAATAGACAAAGCAGAGGAATAGAGAGGCTGAGATGATGTCAAATGAAGTTAAGAGAAATGCAGAAATGCAGCGCTCTACTGAGATTGCGGTAGACACAGTGAACGATCGTTTGAGACAAAGCATAGCAATAAGGTAGATAGATAGATAGATAGATAGATAGATACATACATACATACATACATACATACATACATAAGAAGAGGGGAAGAGAGAGAGGGGAAGAGAGAGAGGGGGAGCGGTAAATAGGTAGTTATGCGGCTAGGTGAATAGGTAGATAGATTGATACGTAGGTAGGTAGGTAAGTAGGTAGGTAGGTAGGTAGGTAAGACAGGAACATAGACAGATAGAGATACTGTTAAACAGATAGGTATATATAGGGTCGGTAGGCATGTAGATGGATGCATTGATGGACGGATTGTCAAATGAAAGAAGAGAGTAAATGAGAGAAAATAGAAGATCAACAGAACATCGATCGTAATTTCGATATCAGGTACTTGAATCTCGAAAACTCACGAAAAGAAAGATCGAACTACTTAATCCAAGGTAACTGGTGATTGTTATTACATCAGCAATTACCCGGTGTTAGAGTTCGATGTGCAAATTCAGTATAGTTAACTTTTAGCGTGGACTATAGATTTAAATGTGTCGAGCTTTTCTCATCTGGTCAGTGGAAGAAGATAGCAAAAAGATGGTGTTAACATTTCTGCTTATCATATCAATGGCAAGATATTCAAAGAAAGTAGTGTAAATAAAATATTTGCAACTAAATTTGTCCTTTTTTCTTTTTTTTGTAATATGTCACGGTTCTGAACCAGGATATTAACTGCTTGCGGTTACTTCTTGTTTTCCAGGAAACTTGTGCATTGATTAGCGTTCAATTATCGTCTTTGATGCTGCAGTGCTGAAAAGTTTGAGTTTGGAATCGAAAAATAGGTGTGGTAACTTGACCTGCTGCAATCATCAGTAAAATTTTTCTCAAATTGAAGTAATCTTTCTTTAAAAATAAGAAAACAAGAGGTCGCATTTGATAATAATAGATGTCTTTCATCACAAATCTTTTAATATGAATTGTGGTTAATTATTATTTTCTATGGCTTATTTATATACTTTACTTGCCTTGTCCATCTCTTCACAGATTTTTTATATTTTAATCCCCAGTTATTTTTTGTTCCCTCCCGATATATGCAAGATAAATGTAAGGGTGCATATTTCATGCATATCTGAGAAAGTGCTACTCTAATATTTAGAACTACATGTATTACGTAAATTTTCACTTGGAACCTGTTTCGTGAACTAGCTTTGAAAGAAGAGTTGGTACAGAAACAATTGTAGCTGATCGTTAAAGGTGTATTAAAGTTCTTCTTTGTCTTCTTATTTACACATATATTCAGTTGAAATATATTTCAAGAATATATATTTGAGAAAGCTTTTCCTCTAAATGAGTCAAGGACGCAAGCAACACTTCAGGGAACAACAGTAAATAACAAGTTTGGTTTACAAGCAGTCGAGCATTCTCAATTTCCAATGCAATACTTAACGTATAATAAATTTTTGTTGCAAAACACACACACACACACACACACACACACACACACACACACACACACACACACACACACACACACACACACACACACACACACACACACATACACACACATGCACACATTTATACTTAGGCACACACACCGTATAATACTTAAATACCAAAACAAATAATATTTTCCATAATCATTTCCATATTGATTCTGAATGCTACCCTTTCAATATTTCAGAAAAACTAGCTCATCCCTAAAGATTCTATACATTATGACTAGTACTTCTTACCAATTTTTAACTTATAATGCAACACAAGTAACTGCATAACATACAATGTATGGACACATTTTAGAATATTTTTAGAACAGGTGGAATTTTTTTCAAGATAATTATTTGACACGATACGTTGTCAACAATTGACTATTTTTTGTTCTTCTGTAACTCATTTTAGATACATACATACACGCAGGCAGACTGACAAACAGACAGACACAGACACAGAGAGACATATAAAAGTAATCACACACACAAACAAATCTGTATGTATTAAACACAAAAAAAACACGGACTAGAATCATTGATTTTAATAAATTACACAAATACATAAAACCAAGAAACTAATTGTTTGTGTTTGTGTGTGTGTGTGTGTGTGTATGTGTGTGTGTGTGTGTGTGCGTGATGGAGTGTGTATGTAAGAGTGTGTGCATACGAGTTTCTGTGAGTGTGTGTCTCTGTGCGTAATATGTACGCATGCATGTGTATATAAGTGAACGTACTTGAAGTTACGCATGTTCGTTTCGAAAAGTTTCTCTATCTCTCTCTCTCTTTATATATGCATACATATATATATATATATATATATATATATATATATATATATATATATATATATATATACATAAATATAAACACACATATATATATATATGTATGTATATTATATACATACATACATACATGTATAGATTTATGCTTATATATTACGTATATGGTACATGGATTATATACATGCATATATATGTGTGAATTATACAAATTAAAAATGTCTGTGTATAAATAAATACGAATGTGAACGTACATACATAATTATATATGCACGTGTGTGTATATATTTAAATGTGTGTGTGAGTGTATGCATATGTATATGCATGTGTATATTTGTATGCATGCATATATATATATGTGTGTGTGTCTGTGTGTCTGTGCATATATATATATATATATATATATATATATATATATATATATATATATATATATGCATGTATGTATGTATGGAGGCGCACATTTATTTGATCAGATAATATGTTTCTGTAACATAGATGCTTAGGAAAATCAATACCACTGTATTCCAATTACTACATACTTATCTCATATCATCATTGATAGATCGGTGCAATCCTTACGTACCTCGAGGAATCCTGGTCGTGTAATGCATAATAAAACAGATTGCGTATCACGGAATCTCCAAACGCATATTATCACAGATGTATGTTTCTACTTTTGTTTTTTTTTTTACAGCTATTTTGTACATCTCCGAAAGTCAAATTGTCCTTCAATCGTCCTTTAAACAATAATCTTACGAATGGAAACATGCAACCAACTGGAAAAACCAAAACAAACATACAAGGTTACAAAAGGCCTTTTCTCTGTATCTCAAATAAATAACAGGAGTGACAAGACAACGTAAGTTATATATACCAATATGCGTTGATAAAAATGAACCAACTCTATTACCTATGCATACAGTAAAAATAAATGTCAAAATAACATTTCCCCCCTTGCATGTTAGATTTACTGTTAGTTATCTATCAAACTGTTCCAAGATAATGCAGCACCTATCTTACACATGCTGGAATTATTTCGCTGTCTTACTCACTTTTATATATATATATATATACATATATATATATATATATATA
>NC_068998.1:14549478-14550262 GCF_001194135.2 Octopus bimaculoides | reverse complement strand
ATATATAAATATATATATATATATATATATGTTTGTGTGTTTGTGTTTGTCCCCCAACCATCGCTTGACAACCCAACCGATGGTGGTGTGTTTACGTCTCCGGTTCAGCAAAAGAGACTGGGAGAATAAGTACAAGAATTGTAAAAAATAAGTCCTGGGATCGATTTGTTCGACTAAAGGCGGTGCTCCAGCATGGCCACTGACACATGACTGAAACCAATAGAAGAATAAAAAAGAAAAGAAAAGAAAAGAAAAATAAAAGAAAAGAATATATATGTATGTATGTATAGAGACGCAGACGCACAGGCACAATTGTTTGGTTCTTACAGATAGGAATAATTGAGCGTAATAAATTAAATAATACTCATAACAATAATAATAATAATAATAATAATAATAATAATAATAATAATAATAATAATAATAATAATGATGAGGATGAGGATACCGCAGCGAATAGCAAGCAGGATGGACGTGTGACAGCGAGCTACCGAGAAGATTAGATCAAATCTGAAACCATCACGAACGAGGAATTAAGTATCCAGAAGAACAATGAAAAGAAACTGTTATAATGTAAGCCATCTCAGGAAACTGGAGTATATATATATATATATATATATAAAAACTTCCGTCAGATACGCCGCCACAACATCACGGGTGTGAAAATGTAAACACATGGATTGCAATATTTCTATACGAAAACTGAAAATCTGTGAGTAAAATATTGGATTTAACATTTTAATTACATATACATCCGTATTCATACAAGACCTCTTTCTCTCTC
>NC_068998.1:14543620-14548827 GCF_001194135.2 Octopus bimaculoides | reverse complement strand
ATATAAATATATATATATATATTGCTGTCTCTTCTCGGTTTCTCGCTTACTCTTCAATAATAATTATGAATACGAAAGAAACATCAACACATGTCAATGAGCGTTCTTCTGTCAAAAAGTAAATACTGTGAAAACGAAACCATAACAAAACCAACCAAAGAACGATGGACTAGAACAGGTTCAATTGCTTCCTTTCAAGGCAGCGCCGTCAGCGGCCACTGGTAGTAGTAAACACATTTGACCTCTGCTGACCCGAAGAGGTGCGAAGGTCTTTCTGTCTCTATGGTTGACCTCTCCACCATCTGCCGAATCTATTTATAGACCTGTAGAATATGTTCTATTCACCAATATGCTGCCCAACCATTCCACTACAATGGTAGTAGCGGTGGTGGTGATAATGAAAAATATAGAGATAATAATAATATGCTGCAGCTGCTAATACTAAATACTACTAACACTACATTAACACTACAACTACTACTATTATGATAGCACAGGTATCTGAGGCCCAACTACCACCCTTACCACTACCCCACTCACGCTATTGTTGCTGTTGCTGCATCCACTGCTGCTACTACACATAAAAACAATAATATCAGTGATATCAGTGATGATAATAATAATAATGAAAGGAAACGGGTGGAGCCTCCTACTCCTACTTATGAGCTGATTAATGTTACATCTAGTGATGGTGTCACAATAAAATCACTGGTAATTGCGCAACCTGATAATTGCTACCTCATATGAGTGACAATGAATAAACAAAATATTGTGAATAACGGTGGTAATGAAACTGAAGCCAATGATGGTGACAGTGTTACATTAGATACTTTGCAGCAAGAATGGGCTTGACAGAGCAAAAGATTGGTACGATCACAAACCTGAAGGCATCGTCGAAAATAGAAATGCAAAGATATTATGGGATTTTATGATTCAGTGCGACCTTGAGATTAAGAATAGGAAGCCTGACATAGTCTAAATTGAGAAAGAAAACACACTATGCTGGATCATAGACATAGCATGCCCAGCTGACAATAACGTATGCGATAAGGAAGAAAAGTCGAGAGATATAACAGGTTAGCTTGGGAAGTTAAGCAGTTGTGGTCGGTGAAAAAGGTAGCAGTAGTACCAATAATTGTCGGAGCCCTGGGAAGAGTGAGCAAAAATCTCGAGAAGTACGTGGAACAAATAGGGGCTGCAATAAGGCTGGAGCACTTGCAAAAAACAGCTCTGCTTGGAACTGCTCGAATACTCCGGAAGATGCTCGAAAAATAAGAGGTGTTACCTTAGTTCACTGGTAGTGGACAACTGACACAGTAGTACATCTTCAGCGTTAGTAGTACACCTCCAGCGTCAATAGTCTTATTTTTATCACGCACTTTCACTGGACTACCGAGTGCAGCCCTGTGTACCTTGTGTATGTGCTGTAATTTCTTCTGATGCTCTTATTTTCACTGTGCTGAAAGTGTTTTATGTGGGATGTGTGCGGTGCCTAGTAGTGCTATTTTCTGTATATTATATATACTTGTTAGTCCTGGTGTTTCTGTTATGTGTTTATATGAATATTTTTTAATCATACCTGATGCGCCTGCTATGATAAGGATTTTTCTCATTTAGACTCCACATACCAGTTACCTCTATTTCCAGGTCATTGTATTTTGAAAGCTTCTCCATTTGAAAGTTTCTCTGGCAACTCTATCCGGCCTTCTAGCCTTAAATTCTCTATCTACGTGTATTGGCATATCCCATAGTATGGTTGCTGTCTCATTTTCTGTGACTTTTTTTGGCGTTTGACTATACCATCTTTTTTCTCGAAGTTTCCAGTGTATCTAGATCCCAACTCTGTTGTGTCTGTGAATATATTCCTTCTTAGCCAGGACTGGGCAGCCAGAGACAATGTGGTTTATTGTCTCTTGTCCATCACCATATATTCTAAGGTTACTTGTGCTTCTTTTCATTATAAGTTTTTGGGAATTTCTGATGTGGAGGATTTTGTCTTGTGCTGCAAGTAAAAATCCTTGAGTCTCTGCTTTCAGTCCTGAGCTTCTCAGCCGCTGTTGGGATTTTGCTTTATCTATTTCTTTTGTATTTAGTTTAACCCCGTATTTGCCATGAAGGGGCTTTTCTTGCCATCGTTTTATCATCATCCATTGCTGTTCCAGTTTTACTTTGGATTTCAGTTGTTTTACAGTTTTTGTTGTTTCTTCTTTTTCTTCACAGTTGCTTGGTACTATGACTTTTTTTTGTATTTGTCAGCTTCCTTAAATACTGAAAACAGTTTTTTTTGTTTTGTTCGTGTTTATTTGCATTAGTTTTCTTTGCTTCTGAACTAGGTATTTTTGTAGTCCTATGGTAGTTAATTTATAATAGTTTCCTAGATGTATAAGGCCTTTACCGAATTATTATTATTATTATTATTATTATTATTATTATTATTATTATTATTGTTATTATTATTATTATTATGATTGTTGTTGTTGTTGTTGTTGTTGTTGTTGTTGTTGTTGTCATTTAAATATAAATATATATATATATATATATACTCACACTTATACATACATACATACATACATATATATATATATATATATATATGAAAAGCATAAAAGAATTTCTTGTCATATATGTGTGTGTGTTTGTGTGTATGTGTGTGTTTATGTATTTATTTATTTTTTCTTTTGTTTGTTTATTCATAGATGTATGACAAGAAATATGTATGTATGCATGCATATTCAGTTGAAATATATTTGAAGAATATATATATTTGAGAAATCTTTTTCTCTGAATAAGCCAAAGATAGAAGCAATTCTTCCGGGAACAAAATTATATAACCAATTTTATTTACAAGCGGTCGAGCATTTTCCATATCCATTGCAATACTCAGCGACGTATAATAGATTTTCCTGGCAAAACATAAACGTTCTATCTAATAAACACTATCGTATGCACATAATGTGTGTCCTTAATTTAGACATGAGTTGCAACTAACGTAACTTGCTTTCAGCATTAAAAGAAATGTTCTTTAACATGCCTTTCGTTTCAGTGGCGTCTTGTGCTATAAAAATACGACACTTGATACTTGTCTTCCCGGGTTAAATTTATTATGGAAACCAGAATAGCGTGATAAAAATGAATTATGTTCTGGTTAAAGAAATGCTTGAATCACAACTGGCAAGGTTGACGGGAATGAAAATACTCAGAAGGATAATCTATCATAATTTCCAGGCGTGGTTGTGTGGTAAGAAACTATCTGCCCAACCACATGGTGTCGGGTTAGGGACCACTGCGAGGCATCTTGGGCAAGTGTCATATATAATATCTTCGAGCCGACCAAAGCCTTGTGAATGGATTTAGTCGACAGAAACTGAAAGAAACACGTCGTATATATGTGTGTGTGTGTTTCTTTGTGTCCATGTTTGCCCCTCCCTCCCACTTGACAACCGGTGTGTTGACATATCTTGTACCCATAACTTAGCGGTTCGCAAAAGTGACCGATAGAATAAGTACCAGGCTTTAAGATGGATTTGTTCAACTAAAACTCTTCAAGACAGTGCCCCAGCATGGCCACAGTTAAATGACTGAAACAAGTAAAATATAAAAAGTAAAAGATACTTTAAGGCGGCGATCTGACAGAAACGTTTGCACGCCGGACGAAATGCTAAGCGGTATTTCGTCTGTCTTTACATTCTGAGTTCAAATTCCGCCGAGGTCAACTTTGCCTTTCGTCCTATCGGGGGTCGATAAATTAAATACCAGTTGCGTACTGGGGTAGATCTAATCGACTGCCCCCCCCCTCCTCCAAAATTTCGGGCCGTGTGCTTAGAGTAGAAAAGAAAAGGTGCTTCAATTGTGAGCTCAAATCCATTACTGCAATTTTCTCGTACGCTTAGTTTCGACACGTTACTTTATGCAACTCTGTTCACCTAATTATAGATACCAAAATTTCAAGAAAGCTGCATGCCATAGATTAGAGCTTACAAAAAGAACATATGTATTTCAAATATTTAATGTATTTTAGACTAAAGACAAGCTACGATATAATCAACTACTAAGATTTCTGAAGATTAAAAAGCGTCATTAGATCGCATAGGTTTTCATGAGTAATAAATAACATGAAACTTCATAGCCGAAGTAACATGCTCTTATAGGATTAAACAGCAATTTGCTTCGTCTTCATTTACATGCTCCGGGCATTGGACTACGGTCATGCTGAGGCACCCTCCGCCTTGAAAATATTCCTTCTTTTTATTTTATTTCTAAGTCTCTTATTTTATCGGTTTCTTTTGCCTCACTTCTATGTTACCGGGATGTAAAGACAGAAACGCCAGTTGTCAAATGGTAATGGCGACAATTGCAATCAAGCACATGCATACATACATAATATACACATCCATAATTATACATAAACACACACATATGCGTATATGTATAGTTAAAAAATCCTATGGTATACACCATTTGCCGGCAAAGTACGTTCACTGGCTTAATGTTCGTTGGGTATTTGATTAATGTGAGAAATGGAAGATACGAGGATCATTATTGATCACTACAATTGTTTCGACCAATCTAGCATCGATCTCCCGCAGGTGGGACATTAAACATCTGGTTTAGGTGTATCCGTTGGTGTAGATGTATCTCCTCAGGTGATTTCAAGAGATATTTCGTTAAAATAAACCGTTTCGCAAGATTTCTTCTTGCTATTCGTATATATAAACGGCAAATTGAGGTATACAACTTCATACTTATATAAGATCCATAACAAAGCCCCAACTATGATGGTCTTTGAGTGTGTCTCCACTAAGGGTGGCGTAATACCACCCCGCATCTTTGAATAAGGACTTAGGATCAATCAGATGCCTATGTTAAACTGCTGGAAAATGTAGTTGAATCCTGGCTGGAGTCGGTTGCTGCTGGAAGATCATGTGTTACAGCACAATTCGTCTCCTTATTTCTTTATTGCCCACAAGGGGCTAAACATAGAGGGGACAAACAAGGACAGACAAAGGGATTAAGTCGATTATATCGACCCCAGTGCATAACAGGTACTTTATTTATCGACCCCGAAAGGATGAACGGCAAAGTCAACCTCGGCGGAATTTGAACTCAGAACGTAACGGCAGACGAAATACTGCAAAGCGTTTCGCCCGACGTGCTAACGTTTCTGCCAGCTCGCCGCCTTCCCAATTCGTCTCCTTGCCATACCTCCG
>NC_068998.1:14539409-14542458 GCF_001194135.2 Octopus bimaculoides | reverse complement strand
CCCATATCTATGTGTATATATATATATATATATAGATAGATAGATAGATAGATAGATAGATAGATAGATAGATACTTGCATATGTTTGTGTGTATGTGTGTGTTGTTTGGACCTACGAGCAATTGTATTCGTGCGTGCGCTGTCGTATGTGTAAATAGAGGGAGCCTGTGGGGAGAAAAATTTGCATTGTTAATCGAACTCTTTTTTTTTTTTCACACTCCCTTTAGGATAATATTTAGTGCACTGATTGTTTGATGTCATGATATATTTGATTTAAGCAACATCGAATCTAAAAGAACTATGAATTATCCAGAACATATAATATATCAAAGCAAATTTTTTATATTAAATTAAATCAATTGTTGCTTAACAAAGGATTAAGTAGCGACTAAATGTTTACATCTAAACAAAACCGAACGCCGAGATACAATGAGTACATATGAAAGAGAATCTTATATGAAATAAGCGAACTGTTTACAGAAATATATTTCTTTCGGCAATCACAAATATTACATAACTGACAACGACCAGGGATTGGTAAAGTCATCATTTTAAAGCACGGGCCTTGATATTATGATTAAGGAGCTCGCATTTTTAATTATGGGCTTGCAGAATCGCACCCACATTACGGCTTATTTGTTCAATTTTTTACCCATTAGTAGCTGTTTGACCTAAAACTCCTGAATAAATGTACTCAAGCGGAGTAACATTCATGTTGTCTGCATTCGAATGCTCAGTTTTATCTCATGTAAAGCCACTCTGATTCTGTTGGAGGCATGCTTTTGAGGTACGTATGCCTGTGTTAGTTATTGTTTTAGATGATATGTAATATATTCGTTTCAAAATTCGGCACAAAGCTAGCATGTACGGAGAAAGGGTTAAGTTGATTGCTTCGACCCCAGTATTCATATTTTTTTCCGTCTAAATGATTTTGAAGACTCCGAATAAACGATAACCAGATGGGGCATTATACGGCGAATATGGTGGATGGGGCATCGTTTCCCATTCAAACTGCCCCAGCCTTTGGAATGTCACCTTCACTGCGTGTGGCCGAGCATTATCCTGGTAGAAGCACACCGTTCGTTTAAAACCAAAGATGGTCGTTTTATTTCTTGTGCTGACTTAAGCCACTCATGCCGCTTGCAGTAGATCTCCTTTGTTATCGTTTGGTTTGGATTTAAAAGTTCAAAGTGGACTAAATCTTTCGTATCTCACAAAATAGATAACAACACTTTACGTGGGCGAAAACCTTCTTTAGCTTGGGGTGCCGGTGTTTCTCATTTCATTACCCACTGTCTTCGGCGCTTGGTATTCTTATAGAGAACCCATTTCTCGTCACTACTCACTATTCGGTCAATAAAAAGGTTCATTTGTGTGTGAGGAACCCATTGACCTAATTTGCTGACTTTTCCCATGGCACGCAGGTGTCGATGAATAATAGTTGAATGACCAAATCCAACCTTCTCTGCTAGTTCCTCAACAGTTACGATGGAACTTTGTTCCACCAGGATGTCCTCGTCGAACTCTACAGATCTTTCAGGACGATGCTCGTCTTCTAGGCTGTAGTTTCCGGGTCGGAATTTCTGGAATCACTGTTGACACTGGCTTACGCTTTTTGTCCGATCCCCATATACTGCATTAATATTCCTCGCACTTTCCGTTGCGTTGTTGCCTTTATTGGACTTATAAAGCAAAATATGCCGAATATGCTCTTTTGTCACCTCCATTAAGCTTTGAAAAAATAACTATTAAAATCGAACTGCACTCTTCAAAATATGCACTAAGAATAAGTACAAAGTAAAATTACTACCTGTTTTTATAGCAATTTGATGCAGGTCGTTTTCCCGTCCACCTGCAACTTTTAATTCAAGCAATTTTTAAAAAAAAACGCATTGTTTATGGAATGACCCAATATATTTGTTTGGTAAAGTCGGAACAAATATAGCAGATCCATTTTGCAATAATAATAATAATAATAATAATAATAATAATAATATTTTTAGGAATTGTTTGAGGAAGAGGGTACTCGACACTATCTACCTTGCAGATAACAGGTACTTTATTGTATCGTTGCTGAATAAGAAACGAAACTCAAAGTTCACCCCGGAATGATTTGAAATTAAAATGCAACTTACCAGAACAAATACTTCAAGGTTTATTTTTAAACGCTCTTGCCATCGATCAGAGTACTTGGCTAGTAATTTAATGGAGTTGATGTTCCTTGAGAGTCTGTAAATGGCAGGAAATACCACGTTGATTATAGTCTACCTTTGTAGAGAAAACAAAAAAAGATTGAATACTAGAAAATTTAATTTCAACAATTCTTCTGGGAAAATGGCGTAGTAAAGGTTAAAACGTGCTTGATCAGATGACTGCCCCATGACGACTACCAGCACATTGAATAAGAACAACGACAACAACAACAGTAATAATAGCGACAACAATAAAATTAGTATCTAACATCGGCCCACAACAACAAATTAACGGACAATGTTGTTGTCCGTTATTTCTTCCTCCACTACTATAATAATACAGTTATACCAGCTTTAGAATGTTGAAAATATAACATTTTCTGATCGATAAATGTTTTTTTCTTATTATTATTCCTTCCTTTACCTTAGAGAATTTTATATTTTCTCCGATAGTAAACAATTTAAAATTTAATTATAATCTTTTGGCCAGTCTTTTCTTCACAAAGTTTTCGGTTATAATTAATGTATTTGTAAGGGGGGGAAAAATAAGGTCAAACGAAAACAATTTGTTTTAATATCCATAATTTTCTATTTTGATTCATTAGAGACATAATTTTACAGGAGGCTTTCAACCTTGCAACAGATAATTTCATTGAAAAAGAATTCCAACTATCTTGAGTTGATAGGAATACGCATTTGTTCGTATCTTAATTTCAATGTTGATCTTTTTCAATCACAAGGGAAATGTAATCCTATAAATTCCAATACATTTCAGTTAGTAAATATCAACCTCAATTCCAGCCAGATAATTTCCGAGATGTCGTTCAACACAATACTCAAGCCCCTACCCCCCCCCC
>NC_068998.1:14537053-14538710 GCF_001194135.2 Octopus bimaculoides | reverse complement strand
GCCTTGTGAGTGGATTTGGTAGACGGAAACAGAAAGAAGCCTGTCGTATATATGTATATATATATATGTATGTGTGTATGTGTTTGTATGTCTGTGTTTGTCCCCCGAACATCGCTTGACAACCGATGCTGGTGTGTTTACGTCCCCGTAACTTAGCGGTTCGGCAAAAGAGACCGAAAGAATAAGTACTAGGCTTCCAAAGAATAAGTCCTGGGGTCGATTTGCTCGACTAAAGGCGGTGCTCCAGCATGGCCACAGTCAAAAGACTGAAACAGGTAAAAGAGTAAAAGAGTAATAGTTAGCTTAGTAAAGAAGAGACTAAGAAGATCAATACCTTCCATAACAAAATATAGACTTCTTATATACTTGACCTACAATCTCAGCCAGGTCGGTAAAAATGGCAATAATGAATTAAATTAGATAAAAATATTACTTGTACGTGGTAGCTCTATCACGCAGAGATGACTGCTAAATCAGCCTTTAATCTCAGCCTTTCAATTATGACAGGAGAAATACGAAATATCCAAAAGTGCATTGGATAATATAGTCGCACATACATAATGGCTGCTAAAATGTTCCCCTTCAAGTATACGCCTTATTTAATTGAACCGATTGAGATAATATTGTTATTAATTTCAACAAGATAATAACCGACAACACTTTCTAGAATATATCTTCATTAGTTGAAAACAATCATACAATTTTGGAAGATAATGATTTCCCCAACTCATCGGATAATTGATGCATGCTAGACATAATTCATATTTGTATAAGTATTTCTTCGACAAGTCAACCAGGATGGAATCGTTTCAAAGCAATCAATCAGCATCACAAGCAAAAGAGAGTTTTTAAGTTTTATTGTACTATCACTAATATTAAACCTTGGAGAAGAATCTTCGTAGAACACAAAGGCTTAATTGAAATTAAACCTATACCAATGACAGATGCTTGGTTAAATGGAGAAATATGTGAAGGTGTACGGTGAAAATTTTTATAGGGTGGATAGATAAGAGTCTAGCACGCATTTCACTCTTATATATCCACCCTGATGAAGGAGGCTCTGCATTTTTACCAATGTTTGTTTGTTTCCATTACTGACTGCAAATTTTTGGATGAACTATTTGTACCGACATTATGCAGGAACACCAAACCTCCAGGAACAGCAGTCGGACTTGTAACGCCATGCTTTCTCCTGTCTAATTCCTTGAGTCTATCTAATCTGAGTAAGTTTGCTCCATCAAAAACTATATATGATCAATAAGTATCCTGACTGTTGCCATAGTAACGAATGTAAAGCACGCAGAGTAAAGCCACTTGGCACAGATTGATCTTGAACTTTGTTGTGCATGCGCACGAAGTTTTAATGTTCTAGCTCACTTCTCCTGTTTACAACAGTGCTTGGAAGAAAGGTGTGTAGCGTGTGATCGTCGCATTGACAATAACAGAAAGTTGAACAGAGAATCTGCATCAGATTTTACCAAAAGATACACACCTAGCACGGCTGTAAACAGCGGAAGTAGGCTAGAACGTTAAACCTCTGTGCGCATGCACAGCAGAGGTCTAGGTCAATCTTTGTCAAGCGGCTTTACTCTGCGTGTTTTGGATGCGCTACAATGGCAACAGTACGGATACTTATTGATCACACTTCATATATATA
>NC_068998.1:14534072-14536399 GCF_001194135.2 Octopus bimaculoides | reverse complement strand
ATATATATATATATATATATATATACATACATATATATATATATAATACATTAAAAACCAAGGTTTTTCACCTGTTTATTTGAATCATTGACTCTGCAACATATTCTTAGATATATGATAATATAATCCATATGATGATTTATTAATGGAACTAAACGAATCAAACAGATCGAAAATACAACCGCATTCTTAACATCCTTAATGGATACAGTGGTAGAGATATGAAAACTAGGAACAACATAAAATAAGTACTACATATTATATATTATAAATCCCAAGTTTTCATCCGGTATAAATAGATGGAAATATGAAAGATGCGAATTTCTCAAAACAATCTTGCAGTCCTACAGGGTGTATATGTGCAGATGATTAAGTGGGAATCTACAGCAAACTGTGATCAAACTGTCAAAGCAACATCTGCGGTATTGTTGTTCATGATAGAAGAGGTACTACACGCACTAAAATTCATCGAGACAAATTTGCATTCGCTGATTAGAGCAGCGGAAATATTTTAAGATTAAGGACAAATCAATATACGAAATTTATAAAAGTGTGAGTCTGCTCAAACAAGGTTAGATTACAGTTAAAGATAGTAAAGATGATCTTTTCTACTCTAGGTACAGGGCCCGAAATTTTTCGGGGAGGGGGCCAGTCAATTACATCGACCGCAGTACGCAACTGGTACTTAATTTATCGACCCTGAAAGGATGAAAGGCAAAGTCGACCTCGACAGAATTTGAGCTTGTATGAGATTGTAAGAGATTGCCATTGAGGCTTTAGGGATCTCCATATCTCGCTGCAATATATAATTTAGTGCGTGTACAGTTTATAAAACGGCATTCTAGATGTTTGCCCCACTTCATGTAATATGTCGGTATTTTGCCACTTTTGGCATGCCGCTACTAGGTCACGAGTTTGGGAGTATATGTATATTTAAATGTGTGCGTGTGTGTGTGTGTGTGTGTGTGTGTGTGTGTGTGTGTGTGTGTGTGTGTGTGTGTGTGTGTGTGTGTGTACTCTAAGCTTTGAAGGTTTTTCAAGGGAAGAGATGCACCGCGCAGCCCTATCTCATGCTACCATTAGCACTTCGAAAGCCTTTTACTGAGTTTACGATATTGTAGACACATGGACGAAGCCTCCGACTTTATGATTTGATGCTTTTCATGGCCGACGCACGCAGGAGTGCTCGACAATTAGATTGCCCCTACGAGTAAGCCATTAAAAACATGTATGCCTCTGTGAGTTGTAAATACAAATGTAACAAAAATATATATTGAATGTAATGATACGTGTTACACATTGAAAACCATCGACTACACTATAAACATTTATGAATAACTAGATCGTTGGTTCGATTTCCACACTAGGAGAAGCGTTGTCGTCATGAGAAAAACACTTCATTTTACGTGTTCCAGTCTCTCCATCGGACTTGCAAGTAGGGCGGCATCATTCGAAGGTTAAAACGTTGCAAGGCTCATTGTGACAAGCGAAATATAACAACCTCTAATAGTCTGGTCGGTCACACGATCACGTGATACTCGTATAGACATCATACAAATATACTTACAAACCTACAACTACACACACACACGTGTAATCATACATACTACATATGCACACACATACACATACAAACACATAGCAAAGTTTAGGTTAGTTAAACATGTTTGTTACATATTTCAACTGCTAAAAAGCAAATTAACTGCAGTTATCGTGGATAAAATTTTCTCACATTGTAAAAATTTGTAAAAACACGGTGTTTTTATACATGTTTTCTCCACTGCAACTGCAGTGAATTTGCCTTTTAGCAGTTGTAATATGTTGAAAACATTTTTAACTAACCTAAACATTGCCTATATATATATGTATGTATATCTATATCTATATCTATCTATATATATATATATGTGTGTGTGTGTGTGTGTGTATCTATCTATTATGTATGTATCAGTAACGTCCCCAAGCGGTATGGGCAGCAAATAAGGCTTACAAAACACATACTTCGATAATGTGTGGTCGATAATATAATGTAATATGTATGTGTGTGTATGTGTGTGGGGGGGTGAATGTTGATTTCTTGTACGTGATATTGAAAATGTATAACATCTAGGACAGCTGCTATGTTATGAAACATATCAACAAGTTTTGTATAAAATGTATTTATATTTCGTCACTTGGGTGGACACAAGTATGTATTAGTGCATGTATAACAATCAAATATTATTTCCGAGAAATATGCATTCCCACACAATTTGATTATACCACATAAATTGGTATATTGGTATAGAAAATATAGAATTTATACTTTTACAAATATTTCAGAATAT
>NC_068998.1:14530436-14532650 GCF_001194135.2 Octopus bimaculoides | reverse complement strand
ATATATATATATATATATATATATATATACACACATATTATATGCTGCGGTGAACGTGTGCGTGTAAATATCCATTTATTTACATCATTTCTCTATGCTTTCCAGCAGTTTCGCAATTTTACGTTTTCATAGTCATTACACTGTTATTGACATATGGCATACACTTCCTACTTTACATGTTCAAATAACATCTTTGATATTACATTTCGTAACCAATTTGCTGTAAAGCCACCAGGTATTAATTGTGCTCTTCAAATAAAAGTCGCTTTTTATTGATGTATTTACCTTATTTTTTCATTCTTTTATTGATCTACTCGTCCTTTGGAACGGCTACAAATATATTATAGGATATATTTATATAAACATGCATAGATATGATACATGTCTGCATAATATACATATGCTTATAATGTATATACGTGTGCATATGATATTATATTGTAAATGATACAAACAATATTTTATATTATTATTATTATAATATATATATATATATATATAATTATGTGTATTTCTTCTATCTTATATATATATATATAATTCGCATATATAATATATATTTCACATATATATGTATGTTTATATATCACATAATGTGCGCACAAAGACATATACACACACACGTGCATATATATTGAGTGCGTGTGTGTGTTAGAGAGAGTGTGTGTGAGTATTTGTGTGTGGGGTGATGTATGTATGTGTGCGTGTTTATGTAAGTATGTGTGTGTGCGTGCATGTGTGTGTGAGTCCCAACATAATTCCTTCAACGCCAAATCACAAGAATTGAAAGCACGCCTAGAAATTCAGAATAGAGATTCATGTCAGACCACTGATTCTATAATAAATATACTTTTCTACTCTAGGCACAAGGCCTGAAAGTTTGGGGGAGGGGGGAGTAGTCGATTACATCGATCGCAATACGAAACTGGTACTTAATTTATCGACCCCCAAAAGGATGAAAGGTAAAGTCGACCTCGGCGAAATTTGAACTCGGAACGTAAAGACAGACGAGATTCTATAATAAATATAGATAGATAGAGATCAGTGAAAATTAGCATGCAGATGGGATAATGTAGTGAAGCAATGTAAATTGACTGTCACAGTAATCTATGAAAAGCTAAAAGACATGCAGGGCAATATTTAAGGTTGATGAACTTATTACGGTTAAATATTGAAGAATATATGTAATGGCAACATTATTTACACAGCATGTGATAGTCACGACATGCATAAGATACAAATGTCATCATATACTTTGTTACATTATAATTAATACAGAAACTGGAACTGCAAAACTGCTGGAAACCATGGAGTAAAGACATGATAAATACATCCCTTTCATTTATGCATAAATACACCTAGTTGAGTACATATAGATGTGTGTGTGTGTATGTGTGTGTGTTTGTGCGCGGGAATATATGTGTGTATATATATATATATATATATATATATATGTGTGTGTGTATATATATATGTACATATACCTAATATATATGTGTGTATATACTAAATAGGAAATATACGTAGTAGGTAATTATAACCTTATACCCACAGTTTATATTTATATACTGGTAGAATAGTTAGAGGGCTGTTATGTAGATATATGTCTGTGTGTGCGTGTGAGGATGTGTATATATGTATTTGTATATGCACATGTATGCAGGAAAATATGATATGAAAGTAAACATAGACATACAGAACCAGTACATAGTCACGAAAACCCATACACACACAGACACACTCAGACATGCACACACAAGGAGACAGGCGTATGCAAACACACACACACATAAAGACATACAAACACGAACACAGGAACAAGAATATGCAAACGTACACACATACATATATACATACGCATGCACGCATACATGCATACACACACTTACGTGCATGCATACACGCATACGTACATACATGCATACATGTGTATGCGCACACACACTGACCCACACACATGCGCACAAACAAATTAAAAGAACGCAGCTTGGATAACGGACAGAGTCAATAACTATTGAATAGGTTGCAAGACGCAACGTAAATTTTAGAAAAATTAGAAAATGAGAGGAAATTCTACCCGTGAGTGTGTTAAATTATAAGGTACTAAAAGACAATGCTTCTCCCCAGACACAACAGAATGTGTTTCGACACACGAACTCACGTAAAGAATCTTGCAAACCAAATCCCAAAACGAAAGATATATATATATATATA
>NC_068998.1:14527098-14529001 GCF_001194135.2 Octopus bimaculoides | reverse complement strand
TATATATATATATATATATATATATATGTATATATATATGTATATATATATATAATTAAGAAGAGGAGAAAACAAATTCAAAGGTTAATGTATATATTCGTTCAATCCATATTAACAAAAATCCCCATGGTATAAAAAGTGCATACATAGATGCATTCATCTATATGATATATAAAAAAAATTTCTATGAATTTATAAATACACACATATACTCGAAAATTTATAAATATATAAAACTTCATACACATAGAAAAAATTATAAAGGCATAAAAATTCATAAATGTAAGTATATAAAAAGGTTTAAGTCCATAAATGTGCTTGCAAAGTCCGAATGAAGAGGAAAGTAAAGCAGTTGTAAACTGATTCATAAGTAGTTTGGAACATGTATAAAGTCTTACGGCCGTTTCGAATAGATATAGGTTGCTATGGATGAGCTAACTCCAACCATAACAATATTCTATATTTATCTCATCAGAGTTAATAGAATCACAAAGTTGAAATTTTAAAAGAAATAGTGGGTTAAATAATTTAATAAAAATCGAATGTTTGATCGGACCATTCTCTTCGGGCATATGAAGTTAAAATATATTACGGCACAATGTATATTACGAGGCTATATATATAAAATATAAAGTTTTAGAAGAGTTCATAATATGCAGTAAGGCTAAACTAGAATCCTATAGTTCTTTGTTTTTCTATAAATTTGAGCTATATATATGTGGGGTGGGCGAGAATTTGACTGGGAACTATTTCTACTGCCACTATAGTTGTTTTCATGGTAAGAGAGAGAGAGAGAGAGAGAGAGAGAGAGAGAGAGAGAGAGAGAGAGAGAGAGAGAGAGAGAGAGAGAGAGAGAGAGAGAGAGAGAGAGAGAGAGAACAAGACAAAGAGAGAGAAAGAGAGAGAAAGAGAGACAGACAGAGACATACATACATACATACAGACAGACAGACTGACAGAGACAGAGCGCGAGAAAGAGAGAGAGAGAGAGAGAAAGAGAGAGAGATAGGGGACGACAGTTTACTGAGAGATAGAGAAAAGGATGAGGATTCTCTTTTAGAATCCCTTATGGTTTATAAATTTTTCTTTATATTATGATGGGTCTTTTTTTTATCCTTATGAGTGAGAGAGCGTATGAAATAATATTTCCATATAATTCATTTTTTCGGTGTCCTAGCAGTTGGAGATAGCGCCATTTCAACTTTATTATGGACTTCTCGGTAGAAGGTATCTTGAGATAATGAAATTACCTTGTCTTCATTCATTTGAAGCCCTTAGGGATTATATACGATCGATGGTCTTTTCTTTGTTTTTTCTTACTTTCTTAACTGTGGGGGAAAGGAGTGAAGAGATCGAAGCAAGGAAATGAAAACATCAGAATCATTTCAAATTAAAATTAACATTATACTTAATTATCTTCGATATTTTCTATTTTGTTTACTTTTAATTGTATTGGAAACACGAAGAAGGGAAAGAAATTTAGCGACCAGAAGGGGAAAAACCTCTTACGTGTTGTGCTTTCATATATATATATCTATTAACAACACGATCTATTTGCACAGAGAGGGTAAATTTATATCACCTGCCTTGTAATGGGGAATGCATTTTTGTTCTCGAACAAGATACCTTGCGATATCTTTTCTTGTCATACTAACACAGACACGCACACAAACACACACACACACACACACACACTCACACAAACACACACATTCACGCACGCACACACATTTTAATGTGTGTCTACGCATATACATGTACACATATATACATATATATACATATACATACACACACACACGCACGCACACACATACACACACACACATACACACACACGCACGCACACACACACACACACACACACACACACACACACACACACACACACACACACACACAC
>NC_068998.1:14523712-14526503 GCF_001194135.2 Octopus bimaculoides | reverse complement strand
TATATTCTAATTTACACTCCTAAAACCCGAATGCCAGAATTAACCTGTGCTAAAGTCAATTCATAAAATCGATGAATAAATGTATATTACGATGAATTCCTCTGCTTCTAGGTGTGGAATAATCCAACGTATCCATTGATCGTCCTTCTTGGGAGAGAAATAATAATAATAATAATAATAATAATAATAATAATAATAATAATAACAATATTTTTTATTATTATACATCAGCGCTTCTTAAACCTTTTTTATTCATGACCCCATTTTCACCACGAAATGAAATGCATTTGCTCGTGATTTCGAAGGTGGAAGCCGATAGTGTTTGGAAGCCGATAGTGTTTAACAGTTCGTGCATTAAAATCGAACAGAAATCGTAATCGGGCAGGGAGAGAATTCACGTTGAAAACCATTTCATTCACTAGCACAAATCCTCAAATGCTAGAAGACTGATAATGTCTTCTGAAACATTCCCTGTAAATGATTTATATATAGTGTACCGTTGATGTATGAGGTGAGGATGTGAGATCAAACCGAACCCTGTGCGATGTGACCTGCGGACGTTCTGTATCGATATTAAATAAAATAAAAGGACAACTCAACTTTCTACTGTCACTAATTCACACGCAAAATCATGACTATTAATATTAATGATATCTGTCATTGGCATAAGTCACACCATCATACGGATATTTAATATAATTATGCAAATAATAATTCCCCAACCAGCCGAGATTTCAATGCCAGTTGACTCCCGTGTGAAAGCGTTTCTTTCACTTAAGCATATGATGCAATTGGGAAAAAGGAACAAATGTCTCATGATGTTGTATTTAACCTCATTTATTCGATTAAATATTTATTCGGTCTAATGCATAATCAAAAGAAATCAATCATTGAAAATGTTGCATCAAGAAGAATTAGAAAGTTGTGACAATTGAATAATTGGCATTAGATTAATTGGAAGGAAATTGTAATGTACAATGGAAAACTACCGTATCAAAGAATTGGATTCTATTCATAAGATCTACGATGACCAATAAAGTTTCTTTCAAAAGTTACACAAATACATAATTAGTAATAACATTTCTAAATATTTTTATCTTAATTTCACTTTTTCATTTTGATTCTCCACTAAATAATATTGAAATGATTCATGAAACAGGTTAGCTGACTGATATAGACCGCCAAACGAAATGCTTCTATTTCAAATATTTTACAGATTTTTTTTTTTGGGGGGGGGGCTTTTTTGGGTGTTTGTTTGTCTCTCTACATTTTTAGTTCAAGTCAAATATAGTTAGCATCTGGTTTTATTTTACCAGATTGAATAGAGTAAAAACCACAAATACTTTGTGATACATTGTGATAAAACCAATTAATTACCATACTTGATTCCTCGCAATATCTTTTGATATTGATCCCATTTATATGAATTCCATATTTTAGGTACATTTGCACCATGATACTTGATATAATGTTGTACAGAAGTTCAGAAGGCTACAAAATAACCCCTCACTTGTACAGGTTGACAGAAGTTCCAACAAAAAGCTCAAGGCGTGTCCCGGCTCTTACCGTTGTGATAACTGGAAAGCAACACTAACTTCACTAACTGCTATGCCATGTCTCGAAGCAATAAGTGTGAGACGTATTTCTGCTGCACACTACTACTTTGGCAAGTTATTCCTGTTATATCAGAGTATATCATTACATGTAGTATTGTTAACATAATATACAATCTTCTTTATTCCTCCCCTTTTGTATTTAACTGCACATCGATACCGTGTTAAACGGTTCCAGTAAAATATCATTATTAAGATAATGGCGGCTAGCAGGTAGGATTGTTGTTATCGTAGATAAAATGTTTAGCGGTATTTCGTCCGTTTTTACATTCTGAGTTCGAATTCCACCGCGGTCGACCTTGCCTTTCCTTCTTTCGAGATCGATAAAATAAGTACCAGTTGATCGCTAGGGTTGATATAATCAACTTATTCCTTCTCCCGAAACTGCTGGCCTTGGGCCAAAAAGTGAAACCAATATTAAGCTGATGAAGTTGTAGAAAGATTAGGACGCTAGGCAGAATGCCTTGCGAGTTTCCGTCCACCTTCGCGTTCTGGCTGAGCTCAAATTCCGCCGAGATTTACTTCACCTGTCATCCTTTCGGAGTCGATAAAATAAGTACCAGTAATAGACTCCTACAAAACTGCCGGCCTTGTACCAGCAATTTGAAAGCAATGTTGATATGTGAAGACGCTGTTAGATGCCACTCGGCACACTCAAAGCTTTATTTCTGGACCAGGAATCATTTTGAGTGATCTACAATGTCCTTTAGGCAGCTGATTCTTTACGATACAAAGAGAGCTGAAAATCAGCAAGGTAAAGTTAATGTCTCAACGCAGACCTTGCAGAATGGAATTAAATATCGCAAGACATTATATTCGAAGTTCTAGCGACTCTGCCAATTCGCCACATAAAATAAAGAGAAAAGAATAAGAACACATCACAGTATATTCTCCCTCCTATCGTGGACGATTATGGCTTGAAAATTCATTTATTATTTCAGTCAATTGACTGCGGCCATGCTGGAGCGCCGCCTTTTTAGTCGAAAAAGTCGACCTCAGGACTAATTCTTTGTAAGTCTACTATTTATTCTACCAGTCTCTTTGCCGAACCGCTAAGTTACGAGGAAGTAAGCACATCAGCATCGGTTGTAAGCGATGGTGGAGGGACAAACAGAGACACACAAATGCATACACACACACAAACACACACATACACTCACACACACACGTATATATAT
>NC_068998.1:14521011-14523630 GCF_001194135.2 Octopus bimaculoides | reverse complement strand
ATATATATATATATATATATACGACGGGGTTTTTCAGTTTTTGTCAACCAAATTCACGCAGAAGGCTTTGGTCGGCCTGAGGCTATACTAGAAGAAACTTGCTCAAGGTGCTACGCAGTGACACTGAATCCGAAACCATGTGATTGGGTAACAAGGTTCTTACCTCACATCCGCTCCTATACTTTTTCTAATTGCTTTGAGTACCTATATAGTCGCGAACACATGTCAGTGATACCTCACCCAGCAGAATATAAACGATATGATAACTGGAAGTTGAACGATAGAGCTGCACTAGCAACTGGTTGATGCGCACTAAACTAAATAAAGAGGTGGAACGTGGAATGGAGTGCCCTGCTAAAGGACTCAACACACCGCCTCGTGTAAGAATTGAACCAACTACTTTATAGTCAAGCGTCAAGCCCCCTAACCATTAAACTACGCCATATTCTTTTCTACTCTAAGCACAAGGCCCGAAATGTTTGAGGAGGATGTCCAGTCGATTAGATCGACCCTAATACGCAAATGTTACTTAATTTATCGACCCCGAAAAGATGAAAGGCAAAGTCGACCTCGGTGAAATTTGAACTCAGAACGTAAATACCGCTAAGCAGTTCGCCCGGCGTGCTAACGTTTCTTAATTTTTTACTGCCCACAAGGGGCTACACACAGAGGGGACAAACAAGGACAGACAAACGGATGAAGTAGAGTATATCGACCCCAGTGCATAACTGGTACTTATCTAATCGACCCCGAAAGGATGAAAGGCAAAGTCGACCTCGGCGAAATTGGAATTCAGAACGTAAAGACAGACGAAATATTGCTAAGCATTTCGACCGGCGTGCTAACGTTTCTGTCAGTCCACAGCTTTTACACCACATCATATTCACAAAACCATATTAACGGAAGAAATAATGAATAATTACATAATAACTACATTTACGATGCTTCGATCCGTGAGAGTGATAAACCTTTATTAGCTAAATGCTATCGTACACTATTAACTATATTATAATAGAAGAAAAGAGACTTCACTCAATGATTGCTTATTCCTTTATCAAAATATTGTTATTAGATTGAATGCTTGGTCATACTTGACAATATTCTAATGTTCCTCAAAGCTAAATTATCAGAAATAAGCCAAATGGCATTTTGAATATTCTATTGCGTTCGCTTTGCTGGCTGTCTTGTTAATATACTATTAGAAGGTTGCCAGAATCTTTACTTAATGATAGAGAATTGGTTAAGAATGAAACAAAACAAAGACAAAAAGATCTCAAATATACAAAGGTGAGTGTATTAGTGTGTGTGTGTGAGTTTCTGTGTATGTGTGTGTGTGTGTGTGTGTGCGTGCATACATACATACATACATATATACATACAAATATACACACACACACACACACCTATATGTAAAATGTTGCAATACCATACAATATAATTTCCAGGAGATGCCACCTCTGCTCCGAGGAATCCCTGTCTATTCTGCGGACTAACGAGAAGATAATTACTAGAATTTCTGAACGACTCTCGAGATGCCTACACGCATATAAATGTACTTTCGCACAGTGCAGTGAGAATGAATTTTGAGTAATCGTTAACTTAATTTAATTTAATTTAAGGCATGGATGACTGAAGTTTACTTTTAACCTTCCCATTTTTATAAACACCAAGTAAATAGCTAACTCGCTTTGTGATCATGAGTGCACCAAACCTCACGTTTTGTGTATGCTCACATTTTTGCGGATGCTTGTGTGAGCGAGTATACTCGCGCCATGCACTTGCTTCAGAGCGTTTACACATCCATATCAGTTAACAGTTATTCTTAATACTTTTCTCGCTGGATTGCGTGTTCGTTTCTCTTTCTGTCATCTGTGATTTTATTTTTGATCTTCTATATAAATGAAGATATTTCCTCCGTCTGGGTGTTTTTCTCTCTACGATACCGAAAGCTACATTGCGGAACAGTCATTTTAACGAGTTGTATTTATTTATTTATCACCCGACGAGATACATCTGCACCACCGGATGCTCCTGAACCAGCTGTTGAGTGTCCCACCCAAGAGGAATCGGTACTGGGTGTGTTGAAACAATTGTCGTGATTAATAATAAATTCTCGAATATTCCATCTTCTGTCTTTCATTTGTTATATATATATATATATATATATATATATATATATAGACATGTTCATATATGCTTATATGTCTATATGTATGTGTGTGTGTGTGTGTCTGTGTCTGTGTGTGTGCGTCTGTGTGTGTACGTGTGTGTGTGTGTGTGTGTGTATAGAGGTATTCACACAAATACACACACAAAGCTTTATGTGCGTGTTGAATTCAATTGGTATTATTTCCATTGTATGAAGTTCAACAACTAAAATGGTGGCAATGAACAGCAATACAAATAAAATGAGGAACTGATTAAAAAACAAATGGAAACGAATCAATGCTAAATCTAACAGCACAGGCTAAGCATCGTTTATTTGAAATCTCTGAGCATGGAATATAATACGAGCCAAACCAACAGGAGTCTATTGAGAAATATAAATAGACTTCCTTTACATATAAGCGTGCGATTATATTTGTCTATGTGGGGATATCCGTCTATATATATATATAT
>NC_068998.1:14515933-14519928 GCF_001194135.2 Octopus bimaculoides | reverse complement strand
TGTGTGTGTGTGTGTGTGTGTGTGTGTGTGTGTGTGTGTGTGTGTGTGTGTGTGTGTGTATTTGTATTATCATTATAGGTGAGCTGACAGAATCTTTAGCACGCTGGGCAAAGTGCTCAACAGTATTTCTTCCCGTCTTCACATTCTGAGTTCAAATTCCGCCGCGGTCGTTTTTGCGTTTCATCCTTTTGGAGACGATAAAATAAGTACCAGCAAGTACTGGAGTCCATGTAATCGACTTACCTCCTGCCCCGAAATTGCTAGCCTCGTTCCAAACTTTGTAATCATCATCATCATCATCATCATTAACATCATCATCATTATAATAATAATAATAATTATTATTATTATTATTATTATTATTATTATTATTATTATTATGATTATTACGCTTTTAATCTGAGTGTTTGATACAATCATTTCCCGCATTACCCCCTCTGACCAGGACAAGTGAATGATAATAGATGTTGAGAAATATAATTGAAAGTTCGGGGGTACTATTATCTCTGCTGTCTCCCTGATCATAATGACTGCATCCTTATTCATTTCGGCTATATTTCCAACATACGGTCGTTGAATAATCCGTGGAAATTAGTTTTATTGCAGCTTTTAATCATTCTAAGAATTAAACGAAATTTTTTTCACGTGGTATATTCAAAGACATTGCTCATATGTGGAGGCACGATCAACACCCTAATTTATAAAATAATCCCATTTCTAAATACGTGTTATCACTTAAGTCCCGTGCACCAAGATGGAATAGAGACTATGTACACAGATCTTAATTCTCACAGAAAATGAATACTTACATACAATGAATGTATGTAAGTATTTATAGGTGTATGCATGTATGTATGGAAATGTTTTTGTATGCATATATGTATAAATGTAGGATGTATAAATGTAGTATAAATGTAGTATAGATGTAGTACACACATACGCACACGCACTGACACACACATACACACCCCTACACACACACACGTACATAAACATAAGCGTGCGGGCATATGTGGCCGAAGAAGTTAATCTATGTTTGCTATAGGTTAATGAAAGTCAAACTGGACGAAATCCGTTGAAATCCAAGTTTTAAATTAATATCCGGTAAATTACGCGTTAAAAATATTCCCGTAAACAAGACACATAGATAGAGAAGTACGTCTGCTCGTGGATACTTGTTTGTGCTTGTTTATATAATATCTATACATAAAACAAATATTAAACATACATATGCATATACATACATATATGTAGGTATGTATGTATATATATGAATATATATATATATATATTTCATTTCAAAGTTTCAGCTCAGAGCTGCGGCCATGCTGATGCACCACCGTGTGTATATATATATATATATATATATATATATATATATATATATATACACACACACAAAGAGACAAAGAAAAGTAGATAGATAGATAGATAGATGCATACATACAGGCATGCATACATACATACATACATACATACATACATACATACATACATACATACATACATACATAGATTGATTCTGCTGCGTTGAAAATATACAGCTAATCAGAACGTTTATGTTGTAAGATCAAGGCGATAAAGAGCACTCTCATTAGTGGCTTTGCAAGTCTACCAGATATATGGAAGAGCATTGTAGAAAATGAGAGAATATATATTTTAGATTAAAAAAGAACTTTGTTTATCTTAATTTTGAAAAATAAAAGTATAAAAAACCGCATCATTTTTGGGATGACCGAATAACTACAATGATCTTCAAAACTACTCCACAATGGAGTATCTAAGTTGTCTCTTGACATATTATGAACAACAATTGGTTGTTCATCAAATAAAATCCCCATTGTCTTTTTTTTTTAAAATTCGACAATGTAGCTGTTTTCTCCATTATCAAAAACACGGGATGATCACAGCTGGAAATAATTTCAAGTATCTTCCCATTGAAAGCTAGACTTTGGTGACAACACAAACAGTATTAGCAGCTATGTTTTCTTTTTTTACTCTAGTATACCAACTGTGTTGTTGTTGTTGTTGGCACTCCGTCGCTTACGATGTCGAAGGTTCCAGTTGATCCGATCAACGGAACAGCCTGCACGTGAAATTAACGTGCAAATGGCTGAGCACTCTACAGACACGTGTACCCTTAACGTAGTTCTCGGGGATATTCAACGTGACACAGTGTGACAGGCACAACAGAAAGAGGAAGTAAGAGTGAGAGAATGTTGTGGTGAAAGAGTACAGCAGGGTTCGCCACCATCCCCTGCCGGAGCCTTGTGGAGCTTTAGGTGTTTTCACTCAATAAACACTCACAACGACTGGTCTGGGAATCGAAACCGCGATCCTATGACCGCGAGTCCGCTGCCCTAACCACTGGGCCATTGCGCCTCCACACCACCAACTGTGTATACACACACGAACACACACACACACACACACACACGCGCGCACATACTAACAAGAAACACGAACACACATCAGTTGCTTTCAATTAATTTCTTCACACTCTGTTACTCCCTGTTCTCTTTCCACGAGGACTCTACATTTTTTAATAGTTTAATGAGAAAATAACATGATGTATATCAATATTAGAGAATGGATTAAACAGAACAGGAGAAAGGTGGGATGGAAGAGTCGCTGAAGAGATGACGGATGTGTGACGAAAGATTTCCAGACAATAGACGTAAGATGAAATAAGAACAATAATAAATGGGTGAAGAACGAATATACAGCGCGTGTGTTTATTTGGCAAGAACAAAATGACCATCCGAAATATAACAAATATTAGGTCCTTATTGCAATATAGCTGTCATTTTAGAACGAGTATGGTTTATTGTTTTGTACCATGCTTTCGGTAGTGATGTTTTCGTTTTATGTACCTACGTAACGAAGAGGAGACATGACACTCTCTCGGCTTCCTCGTCCTTGATCTAGCGAAGCATTCAGAGCTTGACTGTAGGGGTTTGCTGCACCAGCATTGGGCTGATTCTAGTTATAGTTAAGTAGACTTGAGCAATATGAAATGAAATCCTTGTTCGTGAACACAACACAGCACTCGGCCCAGCAATTGAAAACACTAGCCCAACACCGTAACAAATAAGCTCCCATCCCACCCCCATCTTTACAGACGTCTGTCGCCTCTAGCCTGCAGGTACACAAAACATATTTATCTGGATTCTCAAGGTATTTAAACACAGAGCAGAGGGCTCGCATTCGAATGTAACACTTATCCATCAAAGGTTTAAATAACACTTACTGCTGTTACGAAGTTTCAGCTGAGTGTACGGGAACAACTTGAAACGAAGTGCTTTGCTCAAATGATATTGCAGCACTTTGTCGGGAGATCGAATCCTCGACCTAACACTCATGAGCCCAAGACCCTAATCACTATGCCACTCACTGTCACAATATGATGTAATCAGTACTAAATTTTTAACGATTAGAACCTTAAATCTACTTTTCACTCATGTATACTTATATAGCGCACATAGGCGTAGGAGTGGCTGTGTGGTAAGTAGCTTGCCTACCAACCACATGGTCCCGGGTTCAGTCCTACTGCGTGGCATCTTGGGCAAGCGTCTTCTACTAAAGCCTCGGGCCCACCAAAGCCTTGTGAGTGGATTTGGTAGACGGAAACTGAAAAGAAGCCCGTCGTATATATGTATATGTATATATGTGTGTGTGTGTGTATGTGTTTGTATGTCTGTGATTGTCCCCCACAACATCGCTTGACAACCGATGCTGGTGTGTTTACGTCCCCATAACTTAGCGGTTCGGCAAAAGAGACCGAGAAAATAAGTACTAGGCTTACAAAGAATAAGTCTTGGGGTCGATTTGCTCGACTAAAGGCGGTGCTCCAGCATGGCCACAGTCAAAAGACTGAAGCAAGTAAAAGAGTAAAAGAGATATATATAAGAGTGTGCGTGCGTGTGTGCATGTTGTTTGTATTGTGTACAGAAAAGCCATAAATCGAAAATGTAGGGAGTAAAGTTGTTTGCTAA
>NC_068998.1:14501265-14515626 GCF_001194135.2 Octopus bimaculoides | reverse complement strand
ACACACACACACACACACATACTGAATTTACTATTTCTTTCAAAAAGTTACTGACTGCAAGACATTAATTATAGTCTGAATATTTTGTTTTCTTATAATTTTTTTGGGGGGGGGTTCATTTATTTATTTATTCATTCATTTTTCTGAGTAAGTCTCATCCAATTGCCAACACAAGATATCTGTCTGTGTATAATGCTGTTTCATTCATTATTGACCACTACAGATTTCTCTGCAACATTCACATGATTTTTTATTTTCCCAAAAACAAAAAAAAAACAAAAAAAATAGTAAAGCCACTCAATCTTTTACCCAAGGCAAACTTCTACAACACATGAATATCATTTCTATTTCCCTAACACTACTACTACTACTAATATTACTACTACTACTACTACTACTACTACTACTACTACTACTACTACTACTACCACCACCACAACCACCAAACAAACCATCACCAGCACCAGCACCATCACTACTTCTATTACTACTACTACTACATTAATGTTGCAGGAACATCCAGAATCGACAGCGAGTTGAGTTAGTGTCGAAACATCTTCATGAGAAGTACTCTAAAGAATCGCTTTAGACACAATTTAAACTAAAGAAATGCTTTCCAATGCATCTGTTTACACTCGTGAAGAAATGCTCGTGACGTCGTTTTCCCACTCTTTTATTTCTTCCCTTTCTCACCTACACTTTCTTCCCTTCCCATATAAATATACATACATACATACATATATATATAGAGAGAGAGAGGGAGAGAGAGGGAGGGAGAGAGAGAGATAGAGAGAGAGAGAGAGAGAGAGAGAGAGAGAGAGATTCAGATGAATATGGTGCTTAAGATGAAGCACCAGAATTTAGTACTGTATTATCCATACACTTTCAAAATAAGGCGATTAGAATCAAAATAAGCAACATACATATATATATATATATAAATATATATATATAATTCTTGGGAAAGAATATATTTGCGGCTGAAGATAGCTTTATACTATCAATTATATACCAATAATGATGCAACAACTATAAAGCTTGAAACACGTGTACCGCAGAATCCTTTGTGTTTTGTTTTTATTTTTACGTTTCCAATTTATATATATATGTGTGTGTGTGTGTATTTGTGTGTGTGTGTGTTTGTGTGTGTGTGTGTAGTTTTCTCTCTCTCTCTCTCCCCATGCATATATATATATATATATATATATATATATATATATATATATTTATATATATATACATATATGCGTGTGAGTATATATAAAAAGTATGCATGTGCTCGGCTTAGTGGTTAGGGCATCGGGCTCACAATCATGAGGTAGTGTGTTCGATTCCCAGACCGGGCTGTGTGTTGTGTTCTGGAGTACGACATTTTATCTCAGCTTGTTCCAGTTCACTTAACTGTAGAAATGTGTTGAGACTGCACTGGTGCCAAGCTGCATCAGCCTTTGCCTTTCCCTTGGATAACATCGGCTGCGTAGAGAGGGGAGTCTGCTATGCATGGGGACTGCTGGTCTTCCACGAACAACCTTGCTTGGACTTCTCTTTCGGAGGGTAACTTTCTAGATGTAATCCCATGGTAATTCATGAAAATTTTTATGCATGCATATGTGTACTTATGCATCAATGTATATGTACATGCGTATACATTTGTGCATGCATTCATATTTTCCTGCGATGGGACTGGTACTTGACAGTTTGAAAAATCAACTCACAAAAATTTCCTGACAAAGATTCGGCCGAGTAGAAACAGCCTCCGAACTTCTATCAAATAAAGAACTTGCAATCTGGCAGAAGAGAATGCAAGTTAGATACTGTCGTCCTAGAAACACCAAAATGATGAGATAGTCACTGGTGTAATATCTTGATCATATAAGGCGGCGAGCTTGCAGGAACGTTAGCATGCCGGGCGAAATGCTTAGCGGTATTTCGTCTGTCTTTGCTTTCTGAGTTCAAAACCGCTGAGGTCGACTTTGCCTTTCATCCTTTCGGGGTCGATTAAATAAGTACCAGTTACGCACTGGGGTCAATCTAATCGAGTGGCCTCCTTCCCAAAAATTTCGGGCCTAGTGCCCAGAGTACAAAAGAATATTTTGATCAGATATTTGCTCGATCCAGTGAACAAAGGCAACAAAGTTTGGAATGATTTCGTCATATATGTATGCATTAGGTCATCCAGTAAGTTCTGTCCGAATTTGGAATAAAGAAAACAAGTGATCAAATGGTATATTTAATTAAAATTTAATCATCATTGTACTTTACCTGATTATCTATGACTTCCTTCCATCTATTTACAAGATTTTTATTCCCGTCAATGTAAAACTCTTTTGATTTCAAAGCGAAGAACTCTGAAATGTCAGTTTCGACTTCTTCCTGTCTTGCGAAAGTTATATCCCCCAAATTATTCTGTAAACTATGAAACAAATGGTAGTCTGAAGGAGCAAGGTCAGCAGAAATAGGTGGATGAGAAATTTTTTCCCCACCAAGCTCTTCGATCTTCTGTGATTTGATTTTTGAAGTGTGGCGTCGCGCATTGTCCTGATGAAACATCACTCCTTTTCAATTCACTAAAGTGGGTCTTTTTTTTTTCTTCAAAGCTTCGTTCAAACGTTCTAATTGTTGACAATAGACTTGAGCATTTATTGTTGCATTAGGTGGTAACAATTCAAAGAGAATTACTCCTCTGCAATCCCACCAGAAAGAGAGAAGAACCTTTTCCCCATGAAGTTCCCTTCTCGGTTGTCGTTGAGCTTTTTCCCTTTTACCCAGCCACTGTTTACAACGGTTAAATTTCAATACATACATACGTACGTACATACATACATACATACATACATATGCATATATATATATATACATAAATGCATATATATAAATGCTTGTTCTTTTACACAGTCTAAATGTGTAATTTTGTTTATATATATATATCTACCTGTATACGCATTTTGTATACATGTATCTGCATATGTATGTGTGATCCTCTGCCAAGCTATTACTACAATACATTATAAAACTGAAAAAAATGTCTTTTTGTTTTTTAGTTTTTCAAGTTTCTAATGTGTTTAATTTAATATATGCATAACCGAAGTAAAGAGAAAAGGATGCCATCTGCGTTGCAATTAAAAATGAGCGAATTCTTTGCATACATATTGCAATATATCTGGTTTAATTTGGTCTTTCTTCAAGTAACTGGAGATAGTTATTTATTGTGTTATGTTTTTCTAAAGCATTTTCCCCCTTCAATATGATTTTATTCATCTCATTAATAAATGCATTTCTTGTATTTTCTATAGTAATAAAAAGATCGATATGCATTCCAGAATTGAAATTAAAATATGCTTACTCGAGAACAAGACATATACGCACTCTACTGAGTACATCATAATAAGTCTTTCTGACGTACTTTTTACCGCAATTGCTCCAGAATATTCGTTATAAATTAATAGTCATTTGAAGCGAAACATAAATTTTTAGCAGTAGAAAAGTAAATAAAGCAGTAGAAAAATGAAGCAGTAGAAAAATGAAGCAGTAGAAAAGTAAATTCACGTTATAAGGGAAATATGCGTAATCTCCATGGCAAATATTCCGCTTTCTATGTCGAAAATTGTTCCTCTCATCAGCCAGTGTAAAAATAGACAATCATATCTCTATTTGCTAGGCTGTCTATTCTTGAGTAAGTGACCGGGTACATCTTGTATTTTAGTGATACTGACATTTATTAAGATATTACTTAGTTATAAATAATTGGGTTATTTTTGTAATTATATTGAACTCTCAAAGGAGGCGCTTTTCAGTTTATTCTATGAAGTCGGCCGACCAACTAACAAAAACAATAGCAGCCAAATGTCGCTTAAATCACACCCTGATCACTTGAAAACCATGTTACCTAAGACTACATTGAGAAGTGTAATGTTAGCTACAGGATGGCTGAAACACAAAACGACATATTCTTGGTTGATCTGTGGCTAAACAATAACAAAGAATTCTGTTTAACTAATGTTTGATGAGCCATTCGATCAATCAGTTGTGTTTACCAATGACTTTTCATCATCATCCATGAGCTCTTCATCAACATGCTCTCTCTACATCAGGTCAGGTTCAACAATTTATTATTTAATTAAATAGCTAGCCACTTAGATGAATAATGGAGAAATAAAATTTAAATAGTGCGTATATTTATTATTGGTATAACATCCCTCCCAAGATATAACAATCTTTTTTTCTGCAGGATTCCAGAGTGCAATCCCTCGGACATGTAGGTTAAGTATTAGTATAGGAAATAATGGTTAATCTGTATTTCTTTATTCAGACGGATCTTGACGAAATATAAATATTGATATAAAAATAAATGTTTGCGCCAGAGCATATTGAAGGCCAGATAAGACAGTCATTTTTATCAGCCACACTACTTTATTGCTTGCATCATTTTATCGATCCTCTAAAAAAAAATTTTTTTAAAACAGTCAAAGTCAACCTCAGCAGGATTTCAAACCCCGAACATAAAGCGATGTAATTAAATAGATGAAATACCGCAAGGCATTTAGTTCGAGGCTTTACAAACTCGGCCGCCCACCGACCTCATCCTGCCAAAAGCAAGCTTATTCTAGAAATGACAAAAAGCTTCTATAAAACAACGACGAACCTCCAACCAAATCAGATCTCTTGTCAATATCAAAAATAGTTATCATTTTTTCTCTCAGCAAATTATTCGGTAATTACAAGATAAAAATCAATCTTCAGTTTCAACAAATACAACACACAAAAACGTACATATGCACATATACTCACCTTCTCTCGAACACGCACCAACACACACACACACACACACACTCACACACGCGCGCACGCACACATACACACACATTTCCCCACGTGTGCATACTCACACATATTCCTTCCTAATCCCGCCTTTCCATACTTTTCAACTCCTACAACACAAATCAGAATAATTGTTTTCGATTAATATCACTATGGAACCATTAATGAAAGATGTTTACCAGTAATTGTTGATCGAAACGATCGAAACGTCTCTACGTCCCTCAGGTCACTGAATTTATTTCATCTTTTGTTGTCTGCTCGTTACCCACAAGTCACACAATATCTTCTCTCCTTCTCTCTTTCTCTCTTTCTCTCTCTCTCTCTCTCTCTATCTCTCTCTCTCTTTCTCTCTCTCTCTCTCTCTCTCTCTCTCTCTATTCCTCTCACTGTCTCCTCTCTCTCCCTCTCCAAACGCCTTCTCTCTAGGTTGATAATCAATAGCCAACAGGTAAATTATCGTAAACATGTTTTCTCACGATGTAAATGATAAAAAAATTTTAAAAACTGAATAGAAAATTAAAATATTAGAAAAGGATTAATGCGTTACTACTTGGGGCGGGACTGATGATGATGATGATGGTGATGGTGGCGGCGGCGATGACGGTGGCGATGACGGTGGCGATGGTGTTGGTGGTGGTAGAGGTGGTGATGGAAATGACGGAGGCCGCAGTTGCTACAGAATCGACGACCACCACGACGGTACAATGACAACGACGAAGACGACAAGGACGATATTAAAGAAAGGAATGATAACAATGATAATAATAATACTGCTGGTGTTTATCGCTGTAGTTGTTATTGGTTTTATTGTTTTTGCTATTTAGCCCCTGGTTGGCAGTGATTGATCAGATCTACGATGAAAACTTCCCACCTGTTTCTACTCCATCTTATTTTTTTTATGTATATATCGAGACGTACACAATACAATATTTCTCTCTAAATTTAAGGTACTAGCTTGTGATATGACAAAGATGTGGCCATCATTTCAAATGGTTCAAGCGATATTGAAAGTTGGGTGAGCCTAAAAAATAACAATGTCAAAAATGCTGACATTGTCAGCTTCGAGTTGTTTTCTGCAAATTGTATATAAAGTATCCAACTTTACGTTACTGTTGTTAGTAATCAGATATACCAGCTTCGTGTCTCAAGAAATCTAATCGGTTGATTGATTGCGTCTCATTTGTAATACTTATTTCATATATAATAAAGGATATCGATGGCTGCGAAGGAAGGAATTTGCACTAAAATTTTCCACTTCTCTTTGACATATGTGTATCTACTTAATGTTTTATATCTGGTATAGCTAGCAACATATCAACCAGCCTTGTCGTTGGCAAACGCTCTAAGCTTCTTGTCTTTATGAAAGGGGGGAATGACATACATGTCTAAAAAAGTTCATTATTAACTACTAAAGAGCGTAAAGCTCCAATAAATTTAGGTTAGACCAACGATAGCCAAACGTTTGGAATAGGAAAGGTAGAGCCACCATGTAACCACTCGAATTCCAAAAACGGCAGTTCAATCACACTTAAATGTTAAAACTGCGAGACACACTAGATAAGAGCGTCCTCAATACAATATAGCTCATGTGAACACGACGCATTACACTGACTATGAACACCGTTCCTCATACGTCTATTTGATCAAAGCTGATCAATCAGGTCATCCCATAAGTTCTGTCCGATTTTACCTTTTTAAAAATTAAATGAAATTTAATAGTATTTTAGAATGTCTAGTGGAATTAAAAATTATTTTTATGCATTTGCATACATTTAAACTAATCAAATATTATTTTAAAGAATAATAGAATTAAGATTTCTTTGGTTAAAACCCTTTCTAACATGGAAGTATCAAAAGAACATTTGAGGCACATAATGCTTTATGAGTACAAAAAAGGAAACTCTGCTGCCGAAGCGACTCGAAACATACACTCAGTTTATAGAAAAGAATGCTTGAATGAAAGAACTTGCAGAAGATGGGTTGCAAAATTCAGAAGTGGAGATTTCAGCCTTGAAGATGAAGATCGAACAGGACGTCAAATTGAGCTTGATGATAAGCTACTTGAAGAAAATCCTGCATTATCAGTTGAAGAATTGACAATAAAGCTTAGTTCAAACCAAACAACTGTTCATCGTCATCTTCAACAACTTGGAAACGTTCTTAAATTTGGAAAATGGGTGTTTCATTAATTGTCCGAAAGCAACTGCAAATCCCGAGTTGACATCTTCTCTTCTCTCCATTCTCGCGAACTCATTTCACCCTTTTTGGATAGACTTCTGACTGGTGACGAAAAATGGATCTTCTATCGAAATGTTAAACGTCGTAAACAGTGGCTTGGTAAAATGGAAAAAGCTCAACCACAACCGAGAGGAAACTTCATGGGAAAAAAGTTCTTCTCTCTATCTGGTGGAATTGCAAAGGAGTAATTCACTTTGAATTGTTACCACCAAATGCAACAATCAATGCTCAAGTCTATTGTCAGCAATTAGAGCGTTTGAACGAAGCTTTGAAGAAAGAAAGACCTGATTTTGTGAATCGAAAATGACTGGTGTTTTATCAGGACAATGCGTGACTCCACACTGCAAAGACCATATCACAGAAGATCGAAGAGCTTAGTTAAGAAAAAATTCCTCATCCACCTTATTCTACCAACCTTGCTCTCTCAGACTACCATTTGCTTCGTAGTTTACAGAATCATTTGGGGAACATAACTTTCGCAAGCCAGGAGGAGGTCGAAACTGACATTTCAGAGTTCTTCGCTTTGAAACCAAAAGATTTTTACATTGACAGGATTAAAAGGCTTGTAAATAGATGGAAGGAAGTCATAGATAATCAGGTAAAGTACACTGATGATTAAATTTCATTTAAATGTAACATTTGATCACTTGGTTTCTTTATTGAATATTCGGACAAAACTTATATGATGACCTGATAGGTTTAAACAACTAACTGAAACTCAGGGAATCATGCAGCCTGACACAGATACGATACGTATCAATAGTATTACCTCCTTATTGGTACAAGCATTGGGTCGTACTTAATAATTCAAGGACAACGTGAAGGACAGAACTTATTTTCATAAAACTTCTTCTTATTAGAGTGATATTAAAATTTCAAGATCAGCAGAGCATTAGAGTAATATTCGATGAGAATGCTTTCTTAGGAAGAGCCGAAGTATAAGAAGTTGAGGAAGTAAGATTTATTTATTGACGTACATTTAATCATAATGTGGAATATCTACTTAAATTTTCTAAGTAGTTATTTGGAAAAATCATTTATTGCACGCTCAGACTGTTTAGAGACATCATGAAAAGCAAGTGCTTTTAAAAGTCTTTTAAATAAACTCAGTTCAACTAATTTGAGTTTCTAACGTAGATGGATAGGGACAAGCGATTTTTAACTGGCTGGAGTGTAATTACAATAATTTTGTCCAAATTGAGAGAATACTCCAGGATTATCCTAATCAATTAACTTTAACTGTAAAACAGCACCTGCCAAGTGTCATTGACAGCACTTATCCCTATATACTCGATTCCGTACAACTGTTTAACATATTCTGCATATGCGATGTTACTTAAAACCAAATCAGCCTTTAGCAAGCTGTTCTTTAATCAAAAGTATACTATCTATGATCATCCCTTTTCTTTTTCTTCGTTCGAACATAGTGTACCCGATTATATTATCCAAGATGTCCTTCAAGATGACGTTTTATGATTTGAATGACATGCATCTGGTATTTCCAGTAGAGAAAAGGAACGCTAAAAGGCTCCCTTTTGATTCATTGCTTGTGTGGTTCATTCAATTCATCATACGTTAACAACTGAGGTATCACTTCAAGATCTAAAAGCCTTGCTAGGCATTTGTCTTGAAATGAGGAACAAAAGGGTAAGGGCTAAGTATGGAGCCGACGACATTATTGAGTTAGTTTAGAAGGAGATGTTGAACTGAAAGAATATCAGATCGTGAAAGGAATGAAGATTAATTAGAATGTGAATCATTAGGCTAGCATGTAACTATTTAAAGTAAACTCCAGGAGAGTATTTGTTACAGCTTTTGTAACAGGATTAAGTCTATTCAATTAAGTCTATTCAATTAAGTCTATTCAAATACCAAATATCAATCAGAGTAGGAATATGAAGATTCTGACAATAGAAATTAGGAATTTCGCTTGAAAATACACTGCTTTTGAGGTGTAATATTACATGGAACACCTTTATTGATTGCTTTTTGCTTCTTTTTGCTACATCTCGAGAGTAAAGCTAATCAGAGCACTCTTTATGACGGTGTTCTCTTACCCCCGTTTTGCAAAGTAGGTATAAGAGCCGACACTCTGTCATCAGCAATTGGTAAGAAATTGATAAGAAATTGCTTTAAATGCACGCAATTCTTTGTTATTGAGTAGTTATTGAACGAGGAAGGTACCAAAAAAAGTTTATGACATTCAAAGGTGTTCAGTCTTCTATTAACTAGATAATAAATTCACATGTATATTTTCAAATTATAAATGTAATTAATGAAAGGCAGGAGCAATTAACTTTTACATTTGTCCATAATTGAAACTGCAAACATTTTTTAAATGAATATTTATTTATAGCTACTTCTACGTGAAATAAATAATTAACACAAATGTATTAGGATTTTTATTGCTGATGGATCAAAGAATTTAGATGCAGTTAGAGAATCATAACATGTACATTGCACTCTTAGATAACTCATTTAAACAGTTCTGCTCTGAATTAATTGAATTTCAATTTCCAGGAAGAAACTTCTATCTTGCTCTGAATTCAGATTATGACCGAAACCTCAAAGCTTCTATTTTGAATACGTCTATGTAGTTTAGTTATAGATCTTTGAAATGTTCTACTTGAATTTTCTTTGAACTTTATTTCTGCTAATCACATTTAGGTCGACCATGATTTTCATTCTTTTATGCCTTTTGAAATTGATCGATACAGAATAGTCTTCCATTAGTCTACTTAAAGTGAAATACAATATGTAAGTGAACTCGTGTTGTGCACTTCAGAGATAAGCTTACAAGTCGATGCTGCAAATGTTTCGTTTCCACGTACCCACCGTTTCATGACCTTTATATATATATATATATATATATATATATATATATATATATATATCCCCTTTTCTTTCTCTCCCTCTTTCTCTCTCCTCTTAAGAACGGTGGATTGAACGCCACACACCCACGTTTCTTACACTTAACTTTTTTTAATGGGATTGTAAGATTTGGATTACTTATATTGTCTAGTATTTATGAATCCACGTTCAAATGTTATTTTCAGTGCAATATTTCATTAGGTGAATGTTACAATATATTAAAGGACTGCGAAGTAGGGCCTTTGTATTTTGTACTTTTTGTGTGGTCAAACTGCTTATATCCAAAAGAGAACAGGTAAAAATGACCTACTAATAAGCAAACTAATATCAAATACGACCTGGGTCCTGAAATGTTCCTGGTTTTGTGTAAAAGAAAATAGTGGAGCATCAGTTAATTGTGATTTTATTGAACATATCACCCTCTGAGATTCACACACTTAATGCAGCAGTCCTTCAGTTTTTCTAAGCTCTGTAAAAGAACTCGGAAGATTAGGGTTCCAATCAGACTTTTCGTGATATCATTTAAAGCCAGAAAGTTTTCGGCACCTCCTTGTATGTAAGCATTTTCTGTGCTTACTATAACAATATACATGTCTATATTTTATGAAATAACGATGTGTTCCTGGGACACAGTGCTAAATGAAATGAGGGAGCGTCTATATTTTGGAATAAACAGCAATAATGTCGGTGGTGATATTTAATTTTGTACAGGGTGAAATAGCAGCAAATATTGAATGATTTGTAGTCCACTTCGCAGAGGATAATGAAGATAAAGTTTATCTTTATATCTTACAACTACGGAGCATATTAATAAGAAACTTTCTCACAGTCGAAAATCTTGGGACATGTAAAAGTGTAGATTTCGCGCCTCTTCTCAAGTATGTATATTGCATAAACAAACATTCAACGGGTAACTCTTTAACGAAGAACACGATTAGCATAATGGTTAAAATTTCAAATGTGTTGTTTTGTTGTACTTGTTTTTGGAAGCGGGTTATTTATTTTCTTAACTCATATCCCACCATCTAACAAAGATGGTGGATAACGTCCATCAATCAGTATATCTTTAAGTACTTAGAGCTATATATAGCAGGTAAAAATATAGGACATAATTCTGCATATATTTTGGCTAAATAAAAACAATATTTATTCTTGTGTATTTCAGATGGCATGTATAGATATTGCTACAAAATGTGAAATTGTGATAAGCAAAATAATATGTGACGCATACAAAGAGTCCACAAGCATAGGCATTATTATTCTATCACCAAGCAACTTTAAATTAAGACCAAAAATATCTAACCCAACATGTGTAAAACACAGTTAAAGAAATTGCTTTTCGACGCGTTGTTAAAAACCCATTCTAAAATATATTAAAAGATTCGTTTGAGAAGATCAACCTTCCAAAAACGATTACAAGAAACACCCATAGTAGCTTTTGCTACAGTGAATTTTTACACAAAATCCTTACGACTATGGAATACAAGCATTAACAATCTTGTTTTGAAATTATGCAGAAAAAATAATAAAGTTACAGTCAAGGTGTAGTCAAGTAATCATTTTCAGTGTAAGTTCAACACGTATGATTTTATATCAGTTTGTATTCATTGTATTTCTTAATACATATCGTCTTTTATCGATGGATAAAACAAGCTTTCAATAATATTCAGCATCTATCGCTATCAATGGACTGCTTTCATCTGCTCCTTTAATTGCTCTAATTGTTAATCCGCTATGATTTTTCTATTGAATTAAGTTTTCCTATTCAATATTGCTGATTTTTAGTTAATTTTTTTTAAATATCTATGATATATGGAAAATTCAAATTGTAGTAGCGGAAATCCTAAGTGATTTATTCCTATCTTTAGGTAAACAATAATTGCTTTTATTCCGAACAAGCATATCATCATCGTTATTCTTAACAAATAATTCTTCTGGGAGTCATGATTTTTAATAAAATTCTAAAATATCTTCTTTAATTTCGTTGTAATTAGGTCTCCGGTGAATTGGGATACATTTTAGTCCTTTTGCCACAATATCGATTTATTACATTGATAATTGATGAAATGATAATTTATTACTTTTGGGCATTCCGACATTTATCTCAATTCCTCTTGACAGGATCTATAAGAGATTTCATTCGTTTCAGTTGTTAGTATTTGGAACACTATTAATGTTATTTGTTGAGTGATTGAGCTGTCTAAGATTATTAAATATACTTACTACTTTCATGTAATTTAGATGAGATTCAAATATATTTCGTTGATTGAAATACATTTGAAAGTAAAATAGAAGCACACGAAAAATACGCCAGATTGGCCAACAGCCTGATGGAAGCCAACATCCGAGTCAAAGTTCATGACATAATGGTTCGACCCAGGTGTTTTGTGGACAAATCTGCTTACAATCACACGAAATAACTTTCCATATCCGGGAGAAACAGGATCAAAGCCCTAAAGGCTATATCAGAGGCAGCGGAAAAGTGTTCCAGCTTGATCTGGTCGAGGACGAATGAGAACGATCTCCATACTGCTTGAGGGTAATATGTGGTATTTTCATGTACGCTTAGGGACGTAATACTGCATGAAACATGATGGCAGAGTTGGCGACAACGTTCGTTGACATTGTGGTCAACGAAAGGTATTTTATTTCTAAACTCAAGGAATGTAAGTTTGAAAGCAGAGGCCATAGGCAGAAGTCCCAACTAGATCTTGTCAACTTCTGTGTTTGTCCGCCCACCATTGCTTGACAACAGATGTTGGTGTGTTTATGTTCCCGTAACTTAGAGGTTCGAGAAAGTGATCAATAAAATAAATACAAGGCTTACAAGGAGTTAGTCCTGGGCCGATTCTTTCGACTAAAGCTGGTGCCCCAGCATGATCGCAGTGAAAAGACGGAAGCAAGTTAAATAATAAAAAAGAATATATATAGTTATATATCATATAAATATATATACATACATAGATATATATATAAGCTTAAACCTTATGGCGATCAGCGTGCAGTGATTAAGAAAAATAGTCTAATAAAGGAGCATATAAGTACTCGGCAGAAAAAAAAAAAGGCTTCCTAAACACTATTATCGTGTATATATCGAATATAGTTTCTCAAAACACTACTTTGTTCATGTTATCGCTACTAGCGAAAATTGCAAAGACCTCACAACTCAAGAATAACAGGTAAATGTAATCGATATGGACTACCAACTACGAATAAATTAATAAAAAGAAAATCGAATCAGGGAAAAAATATCTCAAGAAATTATTTTGAGCGTCTGAGTTGGTGGAAACACCAGTCAAATCTTCCAGAAATTATACTCTGCTGTCTTATAATAAAAGAATATATTGCATAATGTAGTCTATAAAAATATATAGGCAATGTTCAAGAGAATTGTGGTCATTGGCCGGATTGTATTTTAGTATCTTTCACGTCATATTGAACTAATATTGATGTAAGCAACAATCAAATTAATTAAAAGGAACTAATGGTATGCTGCTCAATTCAGTTTGATGACATATACATCTTTCTATTTATTGTATGTTTAAACAACATCTAAATACGTTGTGGTTGTGAATATCCCGATAATGCGAGATCGTTCAATTTATTATTAGAAAATACAACTAAACGTAAATAGCTAATTATTGAGAAATTACTCTTTGGTCTATTTATAATTATTATTTATAACAACTTTTTTTTTCTTCTTAAACAGGCAAGCTTGTAATACTTCGATGCCTTCAGTTGGACAGATAATTAGCATGTGAAATTGTGAGATTGTTACTGGCTCGGTCCCGTTATACTGGCGCATAATATAGTGTTGAATATGCAATATAGAATCAACCAAAAAAATTTTAGTTTTAGGCTAGAAAAACAGCGTTTTGAAACGTGTATTATTAAATAGAACTGATTAAGAAGACTTATAATGGTAGTGAAAAATGTTGAGCAAGTGTTTGCAATAAAAACGAACACACTTCAATAAAGAGATATCACGTGAACATTTATTATTGCCTGAAAACGCAATACAGTAGTGACTCTAATTGACTGGTCTACAAAAACAGTAAGTATTGGTTATGGCGCTTCTCTTGAAATTTTCAATTAAACGTTTAAATTAACATTTTGATAAATCATCAATATAATACTATTCGCACCCAAAAGTAATTCTTGTCTAAGTGAAATATATTGAATCATATGTGAGGCACAAAATATCCACTGACTAGTATATAAATCGAGTTGGTTGAATCATACACGCTACATAATTGGCACATATTTTCTCGCTTCCAGGTTGAGCGATCATGGCAGAACTTGATGACATTCCAGACGATAAAAAGAAAAGAAACAAAATACGGCACGCTAACGTTTCAGTCCCACAGACGCTTTTCTATATTACATATATATATATATGTGTGTGTGTGTGTGTGTGTGTGTGTGTGTGTGTGT
>NC_068998.1:14492931-14501000 GCF_001194135.2 Octopus bimaculoides | reverse complement strand
GCTCGACAAAAGGCGGTGCTCCAGCATGGCCGCAGTCAAATGACTGAAACAAATAAAAGAGTAAAAGAATATATATATATATATATATATATGTGTGTGTGTGTGTGTGTGTGTGTGTGTGTGTGTGTATATATATATATATATATATATATTCATACATACATACATAGGATATATGTATGCATGTGTGTATTTTTATGTTTGTGTGTGCGCGTGTGTGCGCGCGTGTCAGTGTGCAATGATAGATAGATAAATAGATAGATATAAAGTATGAAAAGTAAAACTGCTGAAGTTCCACCTTTAAAAGCATGAGCGGACCTTCTCTGCACAGCCCCTGAATGGCAGCTGTATGTCGATTTAGGAAGACACAGGCAATTTTTATGGCTCGTAGTACCAAAAAACGATCTATCGAAAACAATTGATCATTCATTCTAAAGTACCAAAACTTCTGATCGTGCTGGAAATTACAGTGCACTAGTAATATCGTAGTGGCTAAGCCAGCGAGAGTGAATGCGTAGCGTAGCAGTAACTAGTGGATAATTACCACAAAAGAAGCTGGTAAAGCCTACTGTCAGTTTATGTTTGAAGGCTATAGAAGCATTTCAGGAACTTTACTCAGCAACTTGGGATTTTCGGGGGTGATAAAGAAAATTTGACATTGGCGAAATTTTAATTCAGGGCGTAAAGACACGGAACAAATAAGGCGATACCCTTTGCCCGACGCTGCAACGAATCCTAGAATTATTACTCTTGCATCAATAGAATTTGACCTGTGGCTAAGACACCTGATACTAGTTATATGTCTTACGAAATTAAACTCTTTCCATAATAAACATTTGTCTAATATCACTTCAATTGAAACAAATATTATCATAGCAAGCACTATATTATACATAAGAAGAAACCAATAAAGTGAATTAATATTAATTGAATAAATTTTGATTCAATACAAATAGCAGAGCCTGCAGTTAATATTTAAATTCTGTTCCAGCGAAACCCTCTAATCAAAGTAGATATTTAGCTGATATAAAGTTGCATAAATTCTTTGTGAAGCGGCTCAAAAGTGAAAGCGATATTATCTGTAAGGATATCTGTTATTAGAAGTAAATGGAATATTCATTATGCCGTATTTGTTCTAGCAGAAAGTATGAATGTACGTGTAAAAAATACAGTTATTAGTGAAGAGAAAAAAAATCATAAGATGATAACAACAACAACAGCAACATTATTATTATTATTATTATTATTAGTAGTAGTAGTAGTAGTATTAGTAGCAGTAGTAGTGGTGGTGGTGGTGGTGGTGGTAGTGGTTTTGGTGGTAAGCAATAGTAGTGCAGCGAGCTGACAAAACCGATATGGCGTTGGAAAAGCTTGCCTTGCGATATTTTATTCGGCTATTTTACATTTTGAATACAAATCTTGCCGAGATCGAACACCCCCTTTTTATCCTCTGCGGGTCGATAGAAATAAAGTAACAGTCAAATACTGGAGTTGATGTAATCGACTGAGTCATTCCCACTAAAGAATTGTTGGCTGTGGGTCAATATTTAATTAATTATTGCTGTTGATGTATCTATTTTTTTGCTCTCGTTTTATTTTCTTAATGAAGTATTTCAATTTGCTTTGTATAAGGGGAAGTATATCCACGTTTAATCGAAAATGATCTTCAAATGAATATACACGATAAACGCACAAACACACCCACGCACATCTATCTATCTATCTACCAATTTATTTGATCTATCGACCTATTTACGTACTTATTTCATCTATCTAGCAATCTGCTTACCTATTTTATCTGTCTTTCTATCTATGTACCTTCCTTTCTACATACCAATGTATCTATCTATATGTCTGTGTGTATGTGTATGTAAAGATTGTTCTACTAAGTATCTTGGTGTAACGTAGAATTCCGTAACGAAGTTTCGTTGATTTCCATAATGTAAATTGACACATGTCTCACTGAAAATTTAGCAGGCAACTAAACAATTACTTTTATGAATTAAATGACAAAATTAAAAAATATATAGAATAGAATGTCTTTATTAAAAATAATCATTTGTAGTGTTTATAGCAATAGAGTTATATCCTTCCCAGGCACGTACTTATCACATAAAATGTTTACTAATGTATGGCAGAGATGAGTTACTGTAGCAGTTATTGGAGAGAAGAAATGCATTTAATAGAAGTTTCTTGAAGTTTATAGTGCACCATCTCTTTGTACCGCTTAGTGTTATCACACTGAGCGATACAATGTTCATTCTGAACTTCTCTTGTAATTTTCACGTTCATCATTAGAATCGTTGTAACAAAAACTTGAAGTCTTTCCTTTTTGAGCTCCAAACGGTTATCTAGTAAAGTGAATGCATCTAGGTTTTATATTTTTCGTTTCTGTCTTTTTTTTTTGTTCTTCATTGCACCTCAGTCTTGTTCTAACAGCTTCAGCTCCTCAATAGACAATTTTTATTACGAGACACTCGCAAATCGAACATATTCTCTTTTTAGACATTTTCAAACTTTGCAAATGTTGAAATGTTTTGCTGAATTTTATGTATATATTGTGATAGCAGTAATCCTGTAAATTAACGAAGAAACATTGATCAGGGCCATTTTTTCAAACACCATTCATAGCTGAGAGATACACTTAATCCCACAACTTGATCATGCTAGCCATGTCCATGAATCATAATTTTGAAATACTCCAGAAGTGTGTTCACATTTGCTTATAGAAATCTATCAATGAAAACTAGTTCGTTGATACGAATTTAGATGTTTCGCGTATTCGTGCATCTACTTCTTATGTAAATATCTATAGGGTGTATTCAAGTGTTAGATCGCAGGGCTTTACTCATGAGAGAACCTCATTATGTACTCTAATTTAGACTACGTTCACAATTTCTCCGCATGAATACTCATATGTAGAGAGAACCACTAAGTATCAACGGAAAGCTACTCACTCGATTCATAAACACAGAAGTGTACATAAACGCCCAGATACACATATACATGAATACACACACGCATATATATGAGAGTACACAACGTCACCTAAAAATGGGGTATTTACCACTGGATTTCGAGATGTTTCACAGAATTTTAACCTCCTTTGGTTTTATTGAACTCATGGCATTTACACTTTCGGTTGATCCAATTTATACGTAGGGGTGCTAAAAATTTCCCGACTTGAAGGTATTGCGAAAGTCCTGGTTGGAAACCCAATCTCCCGAAGTCTTTTACATGGCTTAGGAAACCTGAAGGAGAGCTGCAATAAGTGTATGAATCTTGAACAAAATCCTGTATTTTCATTTACTCAAAGCCAGCATGTTTTCAACAGGCCCTCGTAATAGCTTTTGATATCACTCGTAGGTGGAACATAAATATAACGGAAAAATCCAAAAGAATGATGCAATAAATTTTTATCCCCGAAGAAATCTTTTCCAGTAATAAAGACATGAAACATGCATTCAGAGTGTAGTGCACTGATGGGGAAATATATCTTAGATCACTTAGATACATTCCATAATCTATATAGAAAATGGATGAGGCTGAACGTGGGTAGTACAATCTTAGAACTTCTAAGGGAGTTTTTAATCAGGAGAATATGATGCCTCAACAGATAACAGGGACTCTGACAAATACCATCATGACATTTCACTTGAGCAATATGCGTGCGTTTGTGTTTGTATTTGTTTTGTTTTTACTGTGGGCGTTTCTGTGTACATGTGCTTCATACGACTATGTTATATATCCTATGGCACATTAAATAATCGACTATGTACAAAAGTCGTGTCATTAATCGGCACAATCAATGAAAAGTAATATCATATCCAAAGGTTTCTACAATATTATGAAGTTAAACAATTCATATATCATAAGCGTGTGATGGTAACATTCCCACGAGCAACAGACTTAAATGGAAGAATTATATTGCAAAACGATATTGACAAAAAAGATATTGTATTGCATTTATACCAATATAATATACATACTCCTATACACATAAACATGTAATCGTTCACCATCACCCACACACTATTTATATATGTGTATGTGTGTGTGCGTGTGTTTGTGTGAGATATTCTTTTATTGTTTTAGCGATTTCAGTCTGTTTGAACTGTGGTCTTCTTGGAGCAGAGTCCATTGGGTTTCAGTTGATATATCGATTTCTCATTATGAAATGGCAAAATCTTCATTTGGCGTTGAGGGACGTAGCGTGCATGGAGTATTTGATACACACGTTTTCCGTTCTACATATGCATGTATACATGTTTTTCTGGTTAAAATTTTGGAAATTCTTACTAGTGAAGAAAGAAACAATTTTTTACGTTATCACAAGCCTGTTTTATTGGAATTCTTACACCAGTAACAAGGCAGTATTGTACGCATGCGTGTGTGTGTGTGTAAGGGGGTGGTTAATGTGTATGTATGCATTTTCGTCTTCGGTTTAATTTTTAGAATTACAAACGGTGAAATTTGTTTCGAGCCCAAATAAGAGGAAAATCTGTTGGGCAACTGATTACAACAACTGTGTATACTTTCTTTTCTATATCCTAGATTACTATGTCAGGTCTGTTTTCATAGGTTGTTGAAACTTTGACAGAATAGAGTTATAAGCTGTATTCTGATGAGTCATGTTCTATAATCCTACTATCATGTTCTGTAAACGTACTACCCGCATTCTTTCCAATTGCGCACGAATATACCAATTGATAGGTGTAGTTTCTTATATTCGTCTCCTCAGAATTATTTTCACTATGGATTGTATTATATAAGATTCAAGCCACGAAATAGGTAGTTAACACTGTGAGGATATTTTCAGGTAACTACTTAATTATGTTTAATATTGGTTTCAAATTCGGGTAGTTACTTATCCTAAATGTAAGTTTCAAATTTTGGCACAAGGACATTAATTTTGGCGGTAGAATAAGTCGATTGAATCGACCCCAGTCCTCAACTGGAACTTATTTTATCGATCCCAAAGGGATGAAAGGCAAAGTTAACCTCGGCGGAACATACTTTCTTTATTCTGATTTTGCTACCCTGGTTTTCATTCTCCTAATAACATGTTCCATCATACGGAATATTTTCATCTACACATAGGTGGCATTTACATTTTCATCAGAGATTGGAGAAACAATTAGGTATCTCGGTTCGAGATTTTTATTTGTTTTAACCTTCGCTTCTATGTGTAATTATTGATAATGCTATTTATAATATGATTTTCATAGCTTGGATACCGTTACACACCGCAGGCTGCCCGTTGTGTATAGTATAAAATGATACATCATTATTTTATACGTGTGTATGTCTGTTTCTATGTGCATCTGAGTTATACGCGTGTTTATACCCATGTATGTGTATGAGTGAATGTGTATATTTGTTTACGTGCATTTGTGAGTTTGTATATACTTGCTTATGTGCATGTGTGAGTTTCTATGTATTTGTATGTGTGTATGTGGTGTTTCGAAAGAACATCATATTATTACAATTTTAGCAGTTCGTCGTCACAATTTTTCGACGGATTCTAAGTAATTCACTTTTTTATTAGACATTTCAAATGAGTGCAAATATTGACTATCCACCAATCTTTTATCTCTGAGAAAGCTTCACTTAATTTCTATTCAATTCGTGTGGTTTAGGTTTCATTATGCGGTATTTTATTATTTTTTCTTTCAAAATCTATAGTAATTCTTTTGCAGTTGTGCCTGGAGCCAGAGGACGTCAGTTTTCAGTCAATTTAATTCAGATGATAGATGCGTAGTCTACATGGCAGCACCTGAATCGTTGCCACTGCTCCAGCGCCTGTCTTTACGTTTGAACTTTAATATTTGCTCTATTCATGTAACTTTCAATATGATTTTTGTTGCTTACTAGAATATTTTTTTTTATATAGTCTTAGTTTGTATCTTTCTAATAAACACACGTTCAAAACCTTGCATCGCGTACACATCTATTGCACCAACACCGAATATGGTCTTAATCATCAGTTATCGAAACCGACTGTAACATATATTACTAGTAATATATAAACCTGAATATTTGAAGATAAATGTAATCAAACTATTATTAAATCACTTCTCAAAAACAAAAGAACAGAAAGAAAACATGAGATTATTCTTTAAATCTTGCACGATATCACAGTACATTTATGCATCAAGTCACATAACTAATTAGTAGACACGAATATATATATATATATATATATGTGTATGTATGTATGTATGTATATTAATTTAACCCAAATTCCACGTCTTTTTCCAAATCAAAGAACATCAATAACAATATAAGCTGTTATAAACTAAATTTACGAGTCAACAAGGGAGTCTTTACGACGCTTTAGCACGCCCTGTAGCCAGTAGCCGTTTAATCTTCCAGATTTCACACCACTACCGCTTTAAACAATATATTAACTGTGTAGTCCATCATATACATGAAGTAAGGATGATCAGATCTTTGATCATAGTTCTCGATTAGAGCTGATGTGGTAGTAAACAACAATGGCAACTACTCTGATAATCAAATGAACTCTCATAAAACTGCTGAAACCGATTGAAAGTGATATTTAAATGTCGTGTGTATAGCGTCAACAGTGATAGCAAATAATGCATAGATGTGTATTCTAAAAACTAGAATTCGGTCAAGCTATGTAGATAGAATGCATTAAGAGTTGTCTTTGTCACATCTAAATAATCGAACTCGAAATAAAATTTCTACTCACGCTAAAGATTAGACAAAACATCAGGCAACGAAATAGAGAGAAAATATCAATACAGCATTTACATCCAATCCTACATTTTTTTTCTGACAGGAAACCACATAAAGTAAGAAATCCATTCAATTTATTAATGTTGCGGCATATAGTACATGGACGACACATTTACAAATCTCAGCAAACAAGTGACAAGCATCTTTTTGAAGATAAACTTTTTTTCGAACAACGAAGAAAACAGAGAAACGAGACATGCAACATAAAGAATATTCCACTTCATCAGTTGACCCTGTCCATCTACTCCGCGGGACAACTGATGAAGGGGAATATTGGATGGGGATGGAAAAGTGTGTCTCTATATCCCATGTTCGATGTGGGATGGTGATTGAAAAGTGTGTCCCTATGTCTCATGTTTGGATGTGGTGATTTGGTAGGTCGTCGTTGGCAATTAATTCGTGTAGTATGGGTTTGTTGCGCGTGGTTATTAAGTGGATCGTTAGGATAAAAATTATGTTGGTATCTCCTCTTAAGGGGAGGTTGTAATGTCTATCATGCGAGTAGTAGTTTCTTATTTGTCTGTTTGATGTTGGGGTACACCCGATGTAGTTTCGCTGGCGGGTTATGAAGTTAGGATTAGATCCTGTATTATTTTTCTGATAGGGGGGGGGGTTCCGTTTTTTTAGATAGATGTGAACCTGTGTTTGAGTTTTGCTTTGATTTTCTTATTTTCAAAAAGGGGTTGTTGGAAGCGTATTCTATGAGAAAGGTAGCTTCGTAGTTTGAGAAACAAGTGGCGTTTTTTTCCAAGCGTTGGAGGGATTTCAGTTCTTTTTTTTTTCACAATCTTCTTTCCATAATTTGGAGATCTTCTCTAGGTCAGAGTCTTGTGTCGTTTTGTTAATTTCTTATTTCATCTCTTCATCAATAGATTTTACTTTATCATCATTCGTCTGGGCCTTTAGTTCTAGAAGTTCTATTTCCATCTTCATTTTTTCCAGTGCCATTCTTTCCCTAAGGCGTCTTTGTGCCTCAGGTTCATCTATAATGGCTTTGATCTGTAGTTTGCGGGAGAGAATTAACACTGTCCGACTAAGCCACTTTTCGTATATATTCGCTTTGTAGTTGTTGTGGATCATCTTCCAAATGGCGAACTTTCTATCTCTGAGTGATTTGTTCCATCGTGGTGCTATGTGGTGTGTTATTTGGTATGTTGTTAGTGTATTAATCCCATATACTTCCTCGTTCGGAGGTCCTTGGTTCACGTTGTTTGAGAAGAGTGTTCTGATATATATACATACATATATACATATAACTATATATGCATATATATATATATATATATATATATATATACACACAC
>NC_068998.1:14491160-14492921 GCF_001194135.2 Octopus bimaculoides | reverse complement strand
TATATATATATATATATATATATATATATATACACACACAAATATTCTTTCAAATATTGTGACCTTATCACCTCAAAAATTTGTAAGAGAAACAATGTCTGCCAACAAAACCACTTCTCATTTACTTTAACTTTTGAATTTATGAATATCGCCTCGTAAATTTTAAAGTTATTTTCCCATTAATATAGAATGATTTTGGCTTTGATAAATCAATTTCGTGAAGCAGTTGCGATTTTAGACTGAATACGGTCTATTTCTAGGTACGCATTTACTATTGACCTCGCTAACAAAGCCATAAATACCACTCCTTCAATCTGACGGTTTTCATCAAATATAGGGTTTGATCTTTTGCTGTGCATTTTCAAAAGAGACTACTGTATTATGATAAATAATATATCATGACAAACCTATACTGAACTCTTGAGAGGAGGGGAGGAGGAGGAGGAGGGGAAGGGTGACGATGATGGTGATGACAACGACGACGACGTGGGTGGTGGTGGTAGTGGTGGTGATGGTAATGGTGGTAATATTGATGGTGATGATGGTAGTTGTGGTGCTCGTCATGGCGGTGAAGATAGTGATGAAGAGGAAGGGGAGGAAAAGGAGGGGGAGCACAATAAGAATTAGTTGTGATATGTCCATCAACACCACTGCCATTGTTGCTACTGGTGCCGTAGCTTCTATTGTCCTTCAGTTTCATCGCAGACATCACTACAAACATCATCATTATGGTCAAAGTGACAAATTCGAATCTACATTTGAAATTTACTTATCATGTAGCTACGTATACGTACATATTTGTGTATATTTCTCTGTGCGTATGCCTCTGTGTGTGTATGTATATATATGTGTGTGTGTGTGTTTGTGTGTGTGTGTGTGTGTGTGTGTGTGTGTGCGTGTGCGTGCCTGCATATAGATTTCATTTCTAAAACTTTTGCATTAGATGAAAGAGGTGTTGTTTGAAAATCAATCCTGACCTTTCTAATGTCACATCACTCTTGTGTGATGGCTGTATCTCAGAGAAAAGATCGATTTAGAAGTGAAGATCAAATGAGGGAGGAAGAACGAATGAATCTATTGTTAAAAGATATATGTCAATAGTTTTTCATTTTATTATTTAAACAACTTTTGTTATTGTAAATCTGTGAAGGCCGTTCCAGTGGACCCGTTTTTTCAAAAATTTCACTTCAGGTTTCTCTCGCTTACCAGTTAAATATATCCTGGATGAATCGATTTTTGGTTTGCATTCACGGGTCAACACTAAATTTTCACAATAAAAAGCCGTGTGTATATATATGTATGTAAATCTCTATGTGTTTGTGTATGTGTGTGACTGTCTGTGTATGTATAAAGAAAAGAAGGAAAGAGACAAAAGTAACTAAAATGGTTTCCTTAGCATTTTCTTCTCTGGTATAAGTTGTAAGCAACTTTATGATATATACACATAAGCGTAGGTATGGCTGATTGGTAAGAAGCTTGCTTCCCAACCACATGGTTCCGGTTTCAGTCTCACTGCCCGACGCCTTTGACAAGTGTCCTCTGTAGCTTTGGACCGATCCAAACCTTGTGAGTGGATTCGGTAGACGGAAACTGAAAGAAGCCTACCATATGTATAAATACATATATAAGTGTGTGTGTGTGTGTGTGTGTGTGTGTGTGTGTGTGTGTGTTTGTTTGTGCCCCACCAACGCTTTGCAAGCAGAATTGGTGTGTTTACGTCTCCGTAAATTAGCCGTTCGGCAAAAGAGCTCGATAGAATAA
>NC_068998.1:14489392-14490728 GCF_001194135.2 Octopus bimaculoides | reverse complement strand
ATATATATATATATATATATATATATATATATATATATACATTTATATATATACATATATTTATATATATACATATATTTATCATATACATATATACGTGTGTGTATATATACACACGGTGGGGTATTTTTTGAATGTTGGTATGTGTGTACACATGTAAATGAAGTCGTACATCCTAGCGTATGAAAGCATTTCTAAATGATGGTGAAGAACTACTTAAGGAGAGTAAATATTTCATTTTTCTTATTGTTCCTTTGTCATTATTTGAAATATATTATCCCCTTTGCTTTAGCAGTTTGATCATTACTTCACTTCCATGTGTTTTTCTCACCCAAGTCACAACCTTTTCTAAAGTGCTTTGAGTTAATTTATTACCGTACTTTACGTACTGAGTTTAGATATGGCTGGGGCCGACTGCGGGTTTTAGCCATTACGGAGTTGAAAAAAATATTAATATTTGTTAAAAAAGTTTTGATATAAATATACAGAACTGCTGCCTTCCCAAAGAAAATTGCCTACTGCTTTTGTTGCGCATAGTTATTTTATTACGAGCATCTGAATTATTTCAAATCATGCTGCCGATTGACCTTGCTTTATATGACTGGAATATGTCGATAACTTAAGCACCAATCAAATACCGTGATCGATAGAGTCGACTATACCATACCCGCTAAAAAGAAAAATTGAAATGCCGGTGTCAAAAATCCGCCATGGTTCTTTGACACACAAATAAAGAAGAACGTCTTTTAATCTCAGCAACATTTCCATCACAATTTCGTCCTATAAGTACTGGAAGTCTACATCTGTATTCTGAAGCCGATTTCTTCGAAATACTGGACGATATAAAGATATATCAACGTTGGTGAATTAATGACGATAATCCTGATCATCATCATCATCGTCGACATCATCAACGTCATCAACAACGCTATCGTTATCGTCGCCGCTGTTGTCGTAATGCTGAAGATGGAAGACGGCGGTGACACAATGATATTCATTGTGTGATTCAGCAGGAGAAACTTGTTCCTCGTATTCGATCTTTATCAGAGAGTGAACGCTGGAATTCACACACACACACACACACACACACACACACACACACACACATACAAAGAAATATATATGTGTGTCTGCGTGTGTAACATTTTTCTTCTTCATTGCATATATATATGTGTGTGTGTGTCTACACATATTTATATATATCTAAATTTATTCATACATTATACACACACACAGACATATATATACATATATATATATATACATACATTCATATACAAGTACACGCGCATATATGTGTGTGTGTGTGTGTGTGTACGCATATGTTGTTAGGTAC
>NC_068998.1:14486569-14489201 GCF_001194135.2 Octopus bimaculoides | reverse complement strand
TGTGTGTGTGTGTGTGTGTGTGTGTGTGTGTGTGTGTGTATATTTCCTAATGTGTATACATACATATCACTAAACAACATCACTGTGCAGTCTTATATAATACTTAGTTTAAGCGAAGAAGTAAATGCAAAGAGCGAAGATATTTTAATCTAAATTTCTTACTGTCATATCGATTTATGTCTGTACCATTATTTATAGACAGGTATACGTTTCTTTGTTTAGTCCCTTGCATATAAAGGAAGCGAATGTCAAAAAAAGACAACCACAGCGTTTGTACATCTGATTAATTCAAAGTTGCCGCACCCAACCAGAATATATTCAGGTATACTATATTATTATTTTAACCTCGTTATTTTCCAAAATTTTTTCATTCAACTCCCGATAATCAATGCAACTTGTGTTTATAGGAGATTTTAGAAATAACTGCTAGTAGGAGTGATGTAGATCTTCAACATCAAATCATCTTAATCATAGGCAAATAGATTCGCGATAATGATGTTTTGTGAATCTGCGTCATTATTTCTTAGAAGGTGATTGGTTGACTCGTAGAGATCCGATAAAGAGGTGACGTCATACAAAATCTGGTCAACTGGTTGCTCGGCAAAAAATAGTACAAATTGGATGATAAACACATGCACATACATACCTTACATACATTCATACATATATGCACATACATACATATATAAGCATACACTCATACAAGTGTGCGTCTGTGTGTGTGTGTGCGTGTATGTGTGCGTGTGTGTGTGCGTGTGTGTATGCGTGTGTGTGTTTTGATGAACTTTCTTGTTGATCTCGAAGCGTGACGGTCCAACCGTTCAGTCAATATCCTAATGTTTATGTTTATGTTGATCGTTCAAATCGGCTCTAGATTTACAAACAAAACCGCACTCATTAATCACAGCACGATCGGACAAAGCTGATGGTAAATAGGATTAAAATCACTGCTTTTCGATGTGTTTTTGTCAATTTATCTTAACTTGAAGCCACAAAATCTATTATTACATCATATCGTTTTCTTCTATAAATTTCCACTATATGTCTATTATTTTGAATGATATTATGGATATATTAAATTAGCTCAATTCAATTTTCGTTCATTGTTATATCATAAGAGACCTCTCTAAGCACAACGTGCTTTATCATGAAATTGATAATTTAGTAGATCCTTGTGTATGTATCCTATCTTATCCAAATTTAACAGCCAGCTCATCAAAATTAAGACCAAATAAGTAAAGCTTCAATATCTGACATGAAAAGATCAATATGCGAGATGCCATATCGAATATAAAGAATCCAAGTATCGCATCAACAAACTAAAGCTCAAAGGATCAAACTAAAGCTCAAAGGACTACATGTTAATACACATGTTATCTTGCTTTATTTTAGACATAATGTTTTCAATTTACGAAAGGAACCTATTTCATTGGACTACATTTATGATTTCCAATTTCGCATTACTTTTCTAGTCATATAGAAAAAGTGAATATTGCTTTTTAAATCAAAGATTTCTATTTTATACGATTTGCAAGAAACTGCACGGCGGATTCTTTTCTTTGACTAGAAATTGGCTCAGGATATAAATTACTTTTTTTTTCTTTTTAACAGTGTCACAAGCTTTAAAACGAACTTTTAACTGCTGAGCTTCTTCAGAAAATGTTGTCACATGAGTTACATTATCAGCAAGCCAACTATTAAGAATAACTTTCTTCCTATTCAGTGATTTTGCCTTGACTCTCTAGTGATTAAATGATCTTCAGCTAGTACAGGAATGCAATCTGAGTCATTTACCATTATGAGAAGTTATGACAACAAAAAGATATCCTTTCATAGTACCATTGCCGACTCCGAAGTACTGAGAGGATTTACCAAAAATATATGCAACTCACATATCCTCATGAACGGAAATGAAATCAATTAACATGTAATCACTTGCTCGATTTTCATTATTACTTTCCGGGGAACATCTTGGTGCACCGAATCTAATGCCTTGGTAAGGTCCACAAAATACGGTCAGTTGCTGATTTCTGTCACGTAATTTTTCTGCAATCTGTCTCAATGAGTGTATCATACCATTCGTCACTCTACTCGACTTGAAGCCACATTGGTTGAGAGTCAGGGTAAGTATTTGTTTCTACGAGATGAGTATCTAGTCTACTCAGGATAAGACAAATTTTTACCAGCTGTACAAAGATCGGAGAATATCCCGACGATTACAACGTATTACTTAATTGCCTTTATTTTCAAAAAAGATCTAAAGAAAGGATCCTTAAAGTAATGGGAAATATAACCTTCTCCCGTATTATAAAAAAAAAATATTCTAACATTATTCATAGTCAAAATAAGCACGGCTATGCTTCATACTACACTATTTTCAAAAAATCATAGAGTTATGAAGCCGGTTCAGTAAATGTAAATATATCTTTTCAAAACTCCAAATGCATTTCAACCTTTCTTCTTTATGTCTATGTGTTCTTGGCTTAGAGATAAAAGGGCTCTGTCTCCCACTCGTATCCAAGCCCTTAGATGTTTGCAACACGGTTCATGTCTCCTCAAGACGGAATTTATGTGACCAGTAATGATGCTTTAAAAGTAACCGATAGATTAAGTCTACTACTCAAATATATGT
>NC_068998.1:14480666-14486407 GCF_001194135.2 Octopus bimaculoides | reverse complement strand
TATATATACAGTTCATGTGGTGGACTCCTGCCACATCCTTCAACCTAATTTTACACAAGAAGCTCGAGACAACGGAGTCTATAGTAAAAGACACTTGGTAAATATTTCGTGCTTTGAGAAGTGCCAGTCTAAAGATTTTGTCCATGTCGGCATCAATCTGAATGTTCGATGCCAGTATGGACAAATTCGTCAGTGAAGTGGGTGTCTGTTCTTTATAGAAAGACGGCTCTTACTTCACACGTTTAAACATTTTCTTCAATGAAGTGGGTTACCAGATTTTGAGAGGAAGACGGCAGCTACTTCACAAGTTTAAACAAATGCAGAATCGACACTCCTGCATTTTATAAAAAATTTTCATACATATGTACATTGAACAAATTCCTTTCATGACTTATTCATTTATTAATACATCCCGGAGAGTCTGTAATGTCATTGAGATTACCCGATGTTATGAGGAGCGGGATAGCATGTAGTTTCTGATTTTGATCGACATACGTATGAAGTACCACAAGAACGTTATGTCTTTGAAATTTATTGACACAGGCTTCCCTTTTCTGACTATGGTCAATATTATTCAAAAATATTAGCTTTAGGTTGACATATTATTTTTATCTTTATCTCGTTTCAATCTTAGATTGCGGCCATGCTGGATTACCGGCTTTTGCCGAACCGCTATATATATAAAGACTTTCTGTATTCCCGAGCGTCAAACTAATACATCCTTTTGTTGTTTACATCACCTGTCCTCGTCTGTTGTTTTTTTTTCGTACATTCTCCCATATATATATATATATATATACGACGGGCTTCTTTCAGTTTCCGTCTACCAAATCCACTCACATGTCTTTGATCGGCTCGAGGCTATAGTAGAAGACACTTACCCACGGTGCCAGGCAGTGGGACTGAACCTGGAACCATGTGGCTGGGAAGCAAGCTTCTTACCACCAATTCGTGCCTATATATCTGATGTCTTTATGTGACTGTCGTTGCTTCTCATTATTTCTTTTTCTATTTTAACAACATTTAATCAATCATATATTTGAAATGCCATATAATCTGTTGTGCAAAGTTTTTTGTAATGTAGCAATGTGGTAATGTGTTAAGTGACGTAGACGCAAATCATGTAAATTAAACTGCTCGTTGGAGAATCGCAACAGCTAATAGTGATTGTAAGTGAATTTCGAAGGAAAAAAAAACAAAAATGTCTAACAGTTAAAAAAAGACGAAGAGCGTCGGATAGAATCCACTGCAGACATGTCTGCCGACTCCATGACTTCAAGTTTTTTTTGGTTTTTTTTGTCATCTTTCTGGTGTCAATAAGTACTAGACAAGTACTAGAGTCGATCTTTTTTGCTTTTATTTATCTTTCGCTCTCCTTCTTTCTTTCTTTTCCTCTTTCTTTCTTTCTTTCTTTCTTTCTTTCTTTCTTTCTTCCTTCCTTTATTTCTTTTCCTCTTTCTTTCTTTCTTTCTTTCTTTCTTTCTTTCTTTCTTTCTTTCTTTCTTCCTTCCTTTCTTTCTTTTCCTCTTTCTTTCTTTCTTTCTTTCTTTCTCCCTTCCTTTCTTTCTCTCTCTCTCATCATCCCTCTCTCTCTCTATCTATCTGTATCTATATGTGTGTCTTGGATTCGACTACGGTTCTGTTAAGTGTTTTTTTAGTGAAACCACAAATTGACAATATTCTAGCATCTTCATCTCTTATAAAAAGTTACATGCTACAGAAAGCGTAAAAGAACAGCCTCGTGTGTAGTGCAGCACAAATCAAATATAGAAGGTATGTTATATTGAGCTACAGAAGAAGCCCCTGCATAGGGGCAAGACCTATTAGAAATAGTAGACTAGTCATCCTCATATTCCAAACTCTGCTCTTATAAATAAAATGGCACATTAAATAATAGTCATAGATGGATTCTTAATGCATCTGTATAAAGTAATTGGATGATGTCTTCTATCTTAAATTTTTTGGCCCATTATTAACAACATATAGAAACAAAGATTTGTATAAGTTTGCCACATATACATATTTAACCCACCCTTCTGCTCTGAGAGATGGAAACAGAGCAGACTGGCGGTATTTGAAGTCAAAATATAATGAAATATAAAGAAAGTACGACAAACCATTTTCTCTGAAATTTTCTTGACTCTATCACACTCTTGAAATTTTTTCAATTCTTTAATGGTTTAGCCGAGTAAATCGAACTCTAGTTATGTTTTTTTTTTTAAAGTCCGTTACTTCTTTTATCGATCTGTTGCAGAAATGTTTTGATTACGAAAAGATGAACAAATCAACACCGCTTTCTGTCGACGAAATTCATTTGCAGCTTTGGCTATCGAATATTCTGTTAAAATATCGTTTATTTTACATTGACACACAACACGAATATATATGTATAAAGGATTGGAGTACACCACTGAATAGAATCACATTATTAAAGTATATTGCCAGCATTTATGAAAATACTGTAGTCATTCTGAAAAACTGTAACATGTTTGGAAGTTTATAATGAATCATGAAGCGCATTATTTTGGAGGGATAATTTTTCGTAAACGCTCGATATTGAGATAGTGTAAACTGCACATGGGTAAAAGCGAAGATGCAGATTTAAGAGTTAGCATCTTTGCAATCTATAACATATATTATATACTTGTAATCTCTTCTACCTTGGGATTATTTTCTACTATTTTTTGACTTCACATATCTAACTATGTTCATTTTTTTTCTCCGAGGTGAAAATAAGAGTTTAGTGTATATCGAAACTTACTGAAGCGTTACAAACGTATTTGCACCGTAGCAAAACAATTCTATAGATAGATTGTGTCTGTCATTGTTTTCCATTGTGTTTACGCACACACACACATACACACATATTTATATGTATGTATATATAATATATATATATATATATATATATATATATATATATTATATATATATATATATATATATATTCACAATTTAGGTTATTTGAAATATCTTTGTCACGTAGAAGTGGACTGTTCCACTACTGATCAATAGTGGGCAGATAAAGCGAGCAGTGTCAGTCGGCGAGGTACGCCGTACGGGTAGGTCATGCAGACAACGAAATACGACGTCATAATGCAGTACATATCAGTGGCGACGGGGATTCGTACACACGCAGTGAAAAATAGATTCTGAAGTAGGATTTGAACTAACACAGAACTGAACTACAGACACTGAAAAATAATATACACACAGTGAAAAATATATATATTCTATAAGGCACTAAAAGAGAATGAATCTCCTAAGACACAATTGACAAAAAAGATTTTGAAGAAAAAAAAAGTGTGACGAAATGCAAGGCGAATCCACCGAGGAAACTGAACCACTAAGATAGTATTTCAATGACAAAAAGTATTTCAGTGACATAATTGCGGAGTGCCAAAATTTCCCAAGTATGCAATGTGATGGCGGTTACTATTCCACAACAAGTTCACTGCTATGCTTGTAGGCTTTACGCTTGGCTTCAAATTCAGCAAGGAATATTTTGCCTCTCCGTAACGATTAAACTACCATGACATCTCCGACGGAATCAAAACACACAATGTAAACGCCAGTAGTTAATTACTATTGAAATAAATTTCTCCATTGTTTAAGTGATTTATGCAAATCTTCGTTATGACTTACCTCAAAAATATTAAAATATTAAAATATCATCATATAATCTAAAATGTATTTGTGGACAGATTAATACTTCTATATTTATATCTATAATTTCGCATGAATAAACAATGAGTTTATGATCAAATTGTTACTGTAAATATTTTAATATCGCTTTAAAAATAGCTGGTAGAATACACACACATATATGTTCGTATGTATGCATGTATACATAAGCATATGATTGTCTATAGAAATGTATATTCTAAATCCAACATTTTGAGATTAAAATAAAAGAATGCCTTGAAGATAAGTCTAAGTTTTAGCATTTATTCTCATTTATTTAATAATATTCCTTCAATTTGAAGTTGACGGTAGGAAATGTTGCATTTAGAATTATGATTAATGTTCGAACACAGGCGCACACGTTTGACGGCTTATACTCCCTATGTGGCTCTTCCTTTTAAAGAGCGAGCTCTCATCTAATTCTACCTCATGACCTGAACCACTGAGCGGAGCTTTGTCTCGAAGCATCTTCCCCGAACACACTTCTCAACAAAACATACCACTGGATCGCGGTTTTGTTATCTACTCCGGTATATAAAGCCGCAGTAGATTTAGGTGATTCGAACACGAAATGGAAGACAATGTGAAATATTTTCTGTAAGGACAACTTTGAACTTTTCCATAAAAGTCTTTGTCCTTATAGAAATAATTTTCTTACAATTTCCGCACTGCCACACAAATCCACCCAACGATCTGGCCGACGTTTTCAAAGTCATATCGAGTGTGCAAACACACGTTTTACTGGTGGCAATAATGCTGTTGGTTTTCAAAAACTCCATTATTCTCTCAGGAACAAGCTGTTTCAGTACCTGTTCAAGTGGCAAACACATTTTCAGTTTCACGAACACGATGTTTTGCGCTGGTCAACTGATTCCTTGTCGCTGGTCAAATGATTCTCTTTTAGGGTTGTGCACACGTCTGCAAAAGGGAACAATTTGACCGTTGGAGTCATGGTCAAATGATTGCCTTCGACACAAAACTCCTTCGACACAAAATTCCTTCGGCACAAAATTCTTTCATTGTTATCGCAGTTTTGTGAGATTTGGCTGTTATTTCTAGCATGTAAATAGCCTTCTTTGGGGTGGGGGTAATTTTTTCTGTTTTTTTTTTTTTGAAAAATTGGAATTTTACAAACAATTTTTTTTCAGAATATTTTTGTACTTTTGTACATATTTCACCGGAAAAAGTGGGAAATGAAGAAATAGGGAGTGAGGGGATTGAAATTTTGAAGTTGCGATTTTTGAAAATTGTTTTTAGAATCGGAATCTCCATAGCCTAAAACGTGGAATTCTGTAAAAAAAAAAAAATTAAGGGAGAAGGGCTCCGTTTACATATCCTCCATCTGGACCGGAGTCACTGCTGGAAAATTTCAAGCACTGTGCTACCAGCTCACATATGCACCGCAGCCTACATATATTGGAACCGAAGTCAGGGCAATCTCAGCGTCACTGACAGTGAGAGACTTGGAGTTCAATATGTGTAATAATGCATCATTTTATGTGCACATTGCCAAGATGGCAACAAAGTGCAGACAATTGACATTATTGATACTAAGGACCTTTGGTACAAGCCACCAAAAGTCATGTCGATCAAGTGGAAGATCTTTGTACTCAGCCGCCTAGAATATTGCGCTCAGTCCAGGTCACCTCTTGTCAAACTAACAACAGAGTTTGAGCGATCCAACGTTGATACACTAAAACGGCTTCCACAGTACAACAGATTAACTACAAGGAGAGGCTAAGATATATAACTTTACTCCCTGGAGCGAAGACGCAAAAATATGTAATAGTCTACGAAGTACAGATATGGGTGGCGGTGGCGGTGGCAAACTCCGTCAGGCACCAAATATAAGCCAGGAAAAATGCACATGCATAAGTGGTGACATGACATTCCACCACAAAGAAAAAGTCAATCACATAAGAGGGCTGTAGAAAGGCTATAAAGACACGATGGCACTAGAGTATGACTGCAGCCGCAAGACTGAAAGTATACACACACACACACACACACACACACACACACACACACACACACACACACACACACACACACACACA
>NC_068998.1:14472683-14478612 GCF_001194135.2 Octopus bimaculoides | reverse complement strand
ATATATATATATATATATATATATATATACACTATGCATACATACATGCAATACATATACATAGATACACACAATATGCATTGGAAAAAAACATAAGGCATCACTGAACAGTTTTTTCACTGAAGTAATGTACTTTGATAAATTTCGCAGCACCAGAAACTTTCAAAAGTTCATATGCGTTTGACTTATATTTTATTACCAAAATATTGAATGCGAACGTCACAGATTTCGGAAGTTTTGATTTGTATCATATTTATCATTAGAAAAAAAGGAAAGATGTCTCGGAATACTTTTGTTTAAAAGAAATTAATATTTGTCTTAGCTGTAAGTATTCTTGTTCTGAGAATTCATGTGATCTTTTTGGATGGTCGAAATCTCAGCAACACCAACATCAAACCCACTTGTCAAGTGTCTTCTAAATTGTCGCTCGATCTGAGAGAGATAGATGACAAGTCTTCTTGAAATTATGGCTCACTGCCTTCAAAGGAAAATTTATGACATTGGATTATGCTGTTTTTATCCTTTGGAATACACGAAGGGTTGGGCATGGCTGCGACGCCTTTAATTTTAGATGTGCTTGATCATTATGACCCAAAGAATCAAAAATTCAATGAACAAAGGAGGGAACCTTCTTGTGGGCGTTCGGCTTCCTAGAAATAACAGCCAAATTTTTACAGACAAATCCCAACTACTTAAAATCCCAACTACTTGATGAGATATATATGAGTGGAACAGCTTGATCATTGATCTACTAAATAGGAGTAGAACTATGACTAATCAACAGCAAAAATACTGTATTGAACTATATAAAAATTGGTGCTGAAAAGTTCCTGGCTGTGGGTAAAGGAAAATACATGAGGATCAGTTTATTATGATTTCATTCAACTCATCCCTTTCAGATTCACACGCTTATTGTAGCGGTCCTTCAGTTTTTCTAAGTCTTGTAAAAGAACTCGGAAGGTGGGCCCCTAACCAAGTCTTTCACGAGATTCTTAAAGCCAGGAACTTTTCAGTATCCCCTTATATTTTAATATACTTATTTAAATTGGTCCATTTAAGCTACATAAATATCTTCACGTTAACTTGTACGTAAATCATACTGGCCAAAAATTAGGCGTTGACTATGTACTAACAGCTGCTATTCTCTCTCTTCTGTAACATTATAGTTTGAGTGAAGCTATTTTATACAACAAATGGGAGCCGATGAAGCATTCTAAAAATTGTAAACATTTGGCGTTTTTTCTATGTGACTGTGGATAGAAACAATAATTCCATTGATTTGTTTTACACCTAATTTCATTCTCATCTGAGACAGAATACTATTTGACTTGTCATCAGACAGAAATATAATTAATGGCTACGGGAAACCACTAAATACAAAGAGTTTGCTCATAGTACTTCAATAACGATTTATTCAGATTTGAATCCGGTCAGGTACAGTCATTATTCCCGTCAAAGGTGAGAGAAAATGATGCCTCAATTTACAATTATCCAAAAACAACGACATCATTTGAGTTGCAGGGAAGAACTGCTCGAAAACGCACTACCAGTGTAGTGGATGGGAGAAGTATGAGCTGCAACATCTACAAACGTATATGTTTATCAGGGGCTGTTCTCATTAGTTACCAGTGGAGCGCCAAGTGTAAAATTTGAAATTCGTTTGAGTCTGAGTGCACTAAACATGTATATATGTATGTATATATATATATATATATATATATATATTTGAATTATGTGTATTTATTTTATCCTAATTAATAATAATTCGGATAGAATAAATGGGTTAACAGAAACCAGGGTAGCAAAGATCACAAAATAACTGTGGTGTAATTCCTGTTTTTGAGGCAGAAACTCCTTGATATTTTGGGTATTTGAGTATATATAAATTTAAGGAATGGAGTGAACGCATGTTATAACTGCATACTTTATTCCGACATATGTTTCGAAGAATTACAATTTATGCGATCCATAGGAATCGTCGATGTTAAAAATGTAAACTTTTCCTCAGGGAAATGTATGGGGATCATCTTAAACGTAAGACATTATGACCGAGTATGAGAACTATAGTTGGATAAGGTTATAACGTAATTCATTTGAAAAAACCGTTAGAGATGTGGACGCTACCAGATAGTACTTAGGACAAGAAAGGAAGGAAGAGAAAAAAAAAAGAAAAAAAAGAGAGAGAGGGAAGGAAAATTCAGAGTGTAGATTTTGGAGTAGATGTGATGATATAAATACAATAAAAAATTTTTTTTAGAAAGGAATGTTATGTAGTAAAAAGGCATTATAAATGGGGTTAATACTGTGTTTCTATGAAAATATTGAGATGAATGTATATAAACACTTATACTTATGTGTATGCGCATATATATACACAAACAGATCTACATTTCCTCCAATAAGATCATATATGCATATTTATATACACACCCACGTCAAAACTCACACTCACATATACATACGAACACACACACATATACATATATATATATATATATATATATGCATATACATATCAAAATATCAATACATACACATACTCATATGCCTTCAATTCATACCCGTATAATTCGACCGACCCTATACTTCATATAGTATAGGGGTCGGTACTTTATTCTATTCGGAGAACATGATCTGTATTTTGATTAGAAGATACAAATGTTGTTATGGGTGTTTATAGTTCATTCAACTGAGTCTAGTCTATTTCTAATACACAATTTCTAATATCCGCGACAGAGTTAAAAGTAAATCCAACTCTATCGAGATTTGAATAGAATATATTAACTGACTCTGCTCAACCCCTTCCATCAAATGTCAGTGAGAATGAGTTTTTATATTTTGTTGTATTAATCTAATTCAATCTATTTGTGACAATTTAGTTTTTAGTTCTATTTTTATTAGATTTCGAGCTGTTGACATGAAACTGTTGCTATTATTTTAGTCGAAAGGACATCATCTTGCGCCAATGAGAAAAAATATTATTCAATGAAAAATATATTCGTCCCAATGAGATAACACTAACTTCATGAGAGTTGGGTGAATGACCCCCGAAACTATCGGAAGGAAAGTTTTCCTCTTCAATTTTTGTCAATAACAAATTATTGGCAAAATTACATTCATGTATATAGGCAATTTAAGATTAATGACTTGTAGGGACACCGTATTTTGTTATGCAACCATAGTACATAACTACAAGGTATGTTAAACGCCTTATAAGTCAATATTTTGTTCTAGTGTGCTACTCATTACTCATTTTTTTAAAATTTTCAATATCATTATTGCTTACTTTAGTCGTACTCGGATACGAAACGTCGTAACAAATCAGTGCTGGCTATAATTTCAACAGAAAATCTGTAGAGATAATCTTAACAAGACACTAGAAGATTTTTACTTTGATCCATAGTGAAATCAATTTCAGACAAATGTGAATTTCATCGTTATCTTTTCGTCTGGGGTCTTTGGTAGGATCTGTCGGAAGACACCTGTCAACGCCACTGCTACTCGTCCTAATCGGGATCTATTGTCCCACACATCTCTTCACAAGACCCAAGACATACAAAGCTCTCTCGATGCATTCCATTAGAGATAATTCTCTGGTAATTCAAGTCTAATGCATGACTCTGTAGTTGAAGCAAATACTAATTATTGAAAAATCTTGAAATGGACATACCCATCACGCTTCTAGAAGAATTTGAAGAAACATTCATGTTCATTGGGGTGTACATTATGCTCTCTTCCTGTAAAACTCTTGAGCCCTCTGTTAGGTCAATTGCGATTTCATTGCAGTTCTACAGCGGTTCCATTGCTTGTCGTTTCATATATATTAGAAACGAATTTCAGTGTACTCCAATTATTGGCATAAAATCGAGGATAACGCAGCATATCAGACAGTCGATAGATCTAATTAATATCTGAGAATGTTTTCTTTAGTCTTTTAATAAGATGACAGTGAGAGAAGAAATATTTTGATATCAGGTGGGGGGGGGGGCTGAAAGAAATGATGATAGTATTAGAGAAGTAGAAACAGCGGCAAAGAAAAGGCAAAGACGAAAATAATAGAGAAAGAAAGTATAGGACTAAGGACAAGTTAGATATAAGGGAAAATGTTACAGATTGCGAGCTGGAGCAGGGGGAGAGTAAACTGCTTTGACCATTCTAAATGGATGGGCGAGTGATGATGAGAACAGAAAGACTAAACGTAGAAAATGCTTCAATGACAATCAGGAATTGATAGGAAAAAACATGGATTCAACACTGAAGTGACAGCAAATATTAGACGGTAGTTACATAAGAAAGAAATAAGCAGAAATTGGTAATACATATACACATTTTCTCACACATATAATAACCTATTCATCTTTTATTTACGCATTGAGTCCTTTCAAGTGAAATTGCATAAACGGAAACAGTATTATAGCCCGATGAATAGACTATACCTATAATTCACAGATCCATGATTTTCACCCTGCAATAAGCTTTTAAATCCATGAAGATTGCGTTAAGAATGCCGGTGTTTGTAGAATACTCAGCCAAGTATACGGTAATACTATCAAATAGGTATTTCACTTGAATAAATATCAGAAAACTCATTTTCGAAAGCGATGTGTCTGTATGTGCGTTTGTGTGTGTGTGTATGTGTGTGTGTATGTGTGTGTGTATGTGTGTATTGCGTGTCTGTGTGCGCGTGTGTGTGGGGGGATAGATAGATAGATAGATAGATAGATAGATAGATAGATAGATAGATAGATAGATAGATAGATAGATAGATAGATATTCAGGTGTCAAATGAATCTGTCAAATAAATCTACATAGTGTGAATAACTTGGGTTCTGAATCTCTAGCTCCCCCACTTTATTTACGAAGGCCTCTCTGCGATCTGCTGCTCTCTTTCCAAGCATTTCTATAGCTTTCTGCAATTTTTTCCGAAAAAGTAAGATTAATCGCGTGATGTGGGGTGCTATGGGAGGATAATTTTTAGATGTAATTGCATTTCCTGTGAGAGAAAGGTGGAGAGAGAAGGACAATATGTCAGGTGCGAGTGTAATGTAAAAAGGAATATGAACCTAGCATTTAAAATAAAATAGTGATGCTAAAAAAATGGTGTAAATGAAATATATTCAAATAAGAAAGTGATTATATTACACGTACACTGTCTGGAAAAATTAACCAAGAAATGACGAAGAAAAATACAACGAATTAGAGAAGGCAGTCGAAGTGGGAAGAAACAGATAAAAAGTGGAAAACATGAGAGGAAACATTTTTTGCGAAACATTGAAAAAAAAGACAACATTTTCTTCTTTAAAAAGAATACTAACATTATAGTAATAATCCTGTCTACTAGCGGTACAAGGCCTGAAATCTGCGGTCCCAGTGCTCAACTGGTAATTAATTTATTGAATCTGAAAGATGGCAGAGAAGGTCGACCTCGGCAGGATTTTGAATTCAGATTACTTAACGGCATTTTGTTCATCTTCACGTTCTGAGTTCAAATTCCGCCGAGTTCAACTTTTCCGAGGTCGATGAATTCGACTCATCCCCTCTTCGAAATTGCTGGCCATGTACCGAGCGTGGTAAACGCTATCAATATTTCTTTAAGTTTTAGAAAATACGTGTGTTTTCTAAAGCTGATTCTCATTATCACGCAAAGTAATTGCACTCTTCTCCTATTCAATTGACTCATCTCAGCAATGTAGAGTATAGAAGGCAAAGTTAGATGTATGTTGTATTACGAATTAGTGCATGGAAATAATTTGTAAATTCAATGGTATAGCAGAGCAGGTATAATAGTACGTGCGATAGTTGGATGGTGTTATGCGAAAACTGATATAAAGGAGATGAAAGGAAGGATCAGATGGTTAACCTCATCTTTGTACAGATCCATGTACACTCACACAGACTCACATGCACAAGAATAATTATATATATATAT
>NC_068998.1:14466726-14471975 GCF_001194135.2 Octopus bimaculoides | reverse complement strand
TATATATATATATATATATATATATATATATATATATATCAAATATCGCCAACAAAAATAATTGGTAAGCTAACTCAATTATTATTTATATATATATATGGAGGAAGAGGTCGATGACACTTCGTCAATTCGTCAATGCATCATCAATTTGTAACAACAAAAACGATCACTAGAACAGTCGGAGGTTCTATTAGAATGCGAAACTGACACAGCTGATCATTCCGTTTCGGCCGGCGCTGACCTCGATTGATTCGATCATAAAGACTTACGTAAAAACATAGGCAATTGGTTACTAGTTACAGATGTTAAATTGCTAACAACAAACTCATAACTTGACTCTCAGAACAAAACATATTCACGGAAAGAACCATTGAAAATATAATTAACGAAACATATTGAGTGTTCTTTTACTAATTATGCGGTGATGATGATAATGATGATGATGATGACGACGATGATTTATATACATCATATCATCATTAGTTTTTTTTTATTTCCTATATTTAATTGCATTAATAGATTCTGTTACATGAGAGTGAATGAAGCCACATTTTGCATTTTAATGTTAGTCATCAGCTATAATCAAAATTAATTAGTTTTGCAGCCACGTGAGCTTTCATCTAGCTATTTTAGGAACTTAATTTTTACATTACTATTTTTAGTGACTTATTGAATCGACTCCATATTATTTTAGTTAGGAATAGAATTGCTGTCACATTTTCTAAAATGTGATATAGCGACAACAATTCAATTACTGAACACGATTAAAATATGTAGCCTATAATCTCAAATCTGCACAGAGCCAGAGGGGGGCAATCAGGATGGTAAACCTGGAGTGGGAATGCCTTGTATGCTCCAACTTTCAATGAGAAGAATATAAAGAATCTGTAGGAGTCCTTCTATGCTGTGAAAATTAATGAGTCTTTAGTTTTACAAATTTATACTCATGTTGTTCATATCTAATTAAGCATCTTCTTCGTAAATCTTATGGGATTTTAGAAACTTATTCAGTAGCTGGTTTGAAATTTGAAAGCAGGCGATATTTGATATTTCCTATGTCAGCGAGTGGTTTTCGAGCTTTAATCTCAGCACTTGCACAACGAGCTAGAAATTACAACTAAATCTTCCTCAAATCACACTCTATTGTCTTCAAGAAGGAAGAATGTAATATATAAGGTAGTGCTTGATATAAGAAAAAGATAGGATAGCCATGGCTTGAATCTCCTCCAATAATTCATTTATTTACCCGAACATAAACATCTACAATAGAGACGCCCTCTACAAGGTATTTCAATGAATCAGTATTACTATAATAAAAAGGCGACAAGCTGACAGAAACGTTAGCACGTTTCTGTGTTCAAATTCCACCAAGATCGACTTTGCCTTTCGTCCTTTCGGGGTCGATAAATTAAGAACCAGTTTCGTACTGAGGTCGATCTAATTGACTGGCCCCGTTCTCCAAAATTTCGGGCCTTGTACCTAGAGTAGGAAAGAATATTACTATAATTAAAATTATCACACAACAGCTGTAATTGCTGTTTCTCCACGTATCATAAAGACTTTAAAATATTTTCCTTTGCTTAGTAGTCCTAGATCAGGCCAAACTGAACAAGGCTGTTCCAGTATTGATCATCTACATTTTTCTTCTTTGCTGATATATAACTAGGATCACGTTATCCGTTGCGTTCGGCTTCTTTTTCAAGAAGCTCATGTTTGATTTGATGAATAACTGACGAATATTTTAGCATGGCAAACGACAATGGGGATGTTATCCTTATCGGTTCAGTAATATATTTATTTCTTAAATTCATATAAGGACATATATACTTGTTATGCTGTACATTATCTATATTTATATACTTGAAATATTTCTATCCTTGAATATGGAATAAACCTCGATCAATTTGTGCGTATGTGTTGTGTGTAAATGCATATGTGCAAATTTTATAAGACGTCCCCCAAATTTGGTCATTATCCATGTATTGTCTGGTTAGCTGGAGCATCGGACAATATTCTTTGCACTATTTGCTTACGTTCTGAAATCATATTCCTTCCACTCCGAATCCGTAAACTTTCTTCCTGGTGACCGGGTCGATAAAATAACCGTTAAATACTATGATACATTTAATCGACTACCAAATTTGTGGTCTCTTGACAATATAAATCACTCTTTTGTTCATTGGCTTATATCAATATTTACTATGTCGTTTTCAGTAACTGCGCTGGTATTTCTTTTAACAACATCAAATTTCCGTCTTCAAATGTCCTCCTTAAGCAATTCTGTTCGTTGAAAATGTGTAAATATACGCAACCGTTAGAACTACTTTCTGAATAACTTCTATTTCCTAACATTAATGACAAATTCTTTACGATAACATAGGAAACGCTATGATGCTCGTTATAGTCGTAGCTAATAGGAAGAAAGAAAACCGCATGAAAGTAGGCGGTTAAACTTAATTCGATGGAAACAAACTCGTATTTTAGTCAATAAGTCTTACATTAAACGTTGTATTTGAACTTATGAACTAGTGTGACTTGAATGACAATAATTGCAAACAACAGGAGAGAGAATTATTAATAAATACTGGCATTGTTAGAGGAAATTTGAAAAAATTGACTCGGACTACAGTTACTTCGATGGAGATACTTCGAAGCCAACGTGTTAGCTCACGCATTCATGCTTGCATACAAGAACAAAGACACAATCACACATTGCCAAACAATTGTTTTATTGGACATTTGATCTATTTTAATGTATATACGACTATCTAACTCTCTTCTTCGGTCTCTCGCTATATGTGTGTATATACTTGTTCGTATGAGTATGCATATATGTATTCATATTTATATATATATGAATATATATATATGCACACACACACACACACACACACACATATATATATATATATATATATATATATATATATGTATGTATGTATGTATGTATGTATATAGATAGATAGATAGATAGATAGATAGATAGATAGATAGATAGACAGACACTTTCTTTCTGGCATATATTACACCCCTCACGATAAGCTACATCCTTCTTTCTACCACCTCCCTCAAATAAACCTTTATAAATATAAATATAACATATATATTTTCCAAATATATTTGATGTTTTAGTAGCCTTTTAACGTACAATACTAGCTAAATTTTAAACGATAAATTTTTAATCACATGCATCTTTCAAGGTAGTTTACATCTGAAAATGCCTAAACATAGTCCTCAAATAAGTCATTTCGTAACTCAAGACTGGAATATACTTATTTTTCCTGAAGAGATCTAACAACATACCGCATATTACATCTTTAAAAGTTACAATTTTTGATGATTCTAAAATACTGTTATATTGAAACATATGTAGAATATCTGTTTGAATATTAGGGGGTTATTTTGTTGATGCAGTCTCTTTTATACTTGTTCTGGTTCCTTTCATATAGGTATATCCTTTAATCTTCTAATTTGCATTATTTTTCCAATTATAATACAAATAAAATAAACCAAGCACCTTTTTAATTTTTTTTCACCATTTTCTTTTATTGACTTTTTAATTTTATGAGACTATTTATAGATATACATTGAAGAACCTTCTATCAATATATTTGGTTCAACCTAGTCGGCATCCGGATTGTTTTTAACAATCCCTTACGCCGATACTGTTTCCTCAAATTCTGAATGTATATATATATATATGTGTGTGTGTGTGTGTGTGTACTCAGACTCACACACTCATTCATTCTTTCATTTATACATCACTGGGACAACCTCATCATGTTTATCATAACTTGCTTTTATGTGTTCTCTACTTCAAGTATATTTGTTCTGCGAGTAATTTTAGAATCACTAATCACAATAATTATCTAGGAAAAATCTCATTTGTAAAATCAATAGAAATGGCTTTTCTGATATTTTTTCCACATTAAATAATTAGATTTTTATAAATCATTAGGTTTTTAAAACTGACTTTGAAATTTTATATATATATATACACTAATTCAATCATTATATTAAGGATATGTGAACATTAATTCCAAAATATATAGAGTATGTTGGCATACAGCTAACGAAGATAAATTCAAGGTTAATTACGAAAATAAATGAAAATATCATACTCTAGAATAAAATAAATATCGAAATAAAACAGGTAATTTTTTGCTATTTGAATGAGTCTGCAGACGTCTTAGGTATATCTTTTGTATATTTTTACCTATATATCATACAGTTTCCAGTATGTTTAGAAATTCATACATACATACATACATACATACATATGTACGTACAGACATCCGAACATTACATGCATGCAGTATACACAAAAACACACACATGTATGAAGGCATGTACGTATTTGTATGTACGTACCTATCTATGTATACATACACACACACATACACACGCACACTCACACACATATACACACACACATGCACACGCACATACACATGCTTGTATTTATAAATATATACGTATGTAATTGCAAACACACAAACACGTATACACGATCACATGAAGGATTGCGTGTGAAACAAATACATCCATATATATATATATATATATATACATACGTACACACACTCATACACACTCTCGATCTCTCTCACACACACACACACACACACACACACAAACATTCACAAATCAAAGACCAAGTATATACAAATACAAACCGGGGTGAAGTCGAACAGACAGATAGATTGATTACCTGATAGCGAGTTACATACATACATACATACATACATACATACATACATACATACATACATACATACATGCGAGCATACATACAAACATACTGACAGGCAGAGCGACAGGGATAAGCAGGAAACTAGAAGAATTGGTAGACAGGAAGAAACCAGAATATAAAACTAACCATCGAAATTAGTGAAGCTGAAAATAGGTCCTAAATAGCTATGTGATAGGATTGCCAAAGTTTGAATCAATAGTATTCTTTACAGAATACCAAATAGGAGATGAGAATCTGAAGTATCAAGTATCAAGAATAAAAAAATTAGGGTAAAGAAAGACTTTGTTATTTTAAAATATCGAATGGGTTGCAACGAACAACTGCACACTTATCCGCAAAGGTGTACACGCTCAAGCTGATATGTATGTATGTATGTATGTATGTATGTATGTATGAATAAGTATATATATAATGCATGTATATATATACATATATATGTATATATACATACACACATATATATACATGTATATATATATATATATATACATGTATA
>NC_068998.1:14465568-14466354 GCF_001194135.2 Octopus bimaculoides | reverse complement strand
ATATATATATATATATATATATATATATATATATATATATATATATATACATACATACATACACATATACGCATACAGGCACAAACAGGGGTGCACGCTACTCTATCTACAAGTATTATTATTTATATTTTTATAAAGCTTTTCGCACGAATTGTGACAATTATTTTCATGGTTATTGCTATCTATTTTTGACCTTTAGAAAAGAAGTTATCTTCAAGTGAATAGTTAACATTATATTAGTATTGCCGCTGACCGGAAGTTAGTAGAATCCGTAGACTTTCCGATTCTTCACCCATAGAATATAGAATATTTTTATTCTTTCTTTAGAATATTGAGATCGACTTCTTGTGTATGTAATGGGCATAGAGTGCAGTCATATACACTCCTACACAAATGGAACCACGTATCTAGAAATATATACATCAGATTTAAAAACTAAAAGTAAGCTGATAGGCGCAGGCGTTGCTATGTAGTAAGAAGTTTGCTTCCCAACGATATAGCGCCGGGCTCGTATCTACTGCGTGGCATCTTGACTGCTGTAGATTCTTTTACTATAGTCTCAGGCCGACCAACGCCTTGTAAGTGGATTTGGTTGACGGAAACTGTAAGAATCCTGCCGTGTACGTACATATATGTATATATATGTATGTATATGTGTACATCTATATATGTGTGTGTGTTTGTGTGTGTGTGTTTGTGTTTATCCCGCACCATCGCTTAACAGCCGGTGTTTGTTTGTTTCCATTCTGGCAACAGAGCGGTTCGGTAAAGAGGTGAAAATATGCA
>NC_068998.1:14465310-14465558 GCF_001194135.2 Octopus bimaculoides | reverse complement strand
TGTTTGTTTGTTTCCGTTCTGGCAACAGAGCGGTTCGGTAAAGAGGTGAAAATATGCACTCTCTCTCTCTCTCTCTCTCTCTCTCTCACACACACACACACACACACATTTACATACATGAATATGCATGTACCTATATGCATAGATAGGTAGATAGAAAGATAGAGAGAGAGGGACAGAGAGATAGATAGATAGATAGATAGATAGATAGATAGATAGATAGATAGATAGATAGACAGGTAAATAGG
>NC_068998.1:14463560-14465300 GCF_001194135.2 Octopus bimaculoides | reverse complement strand
ATAGATAGACAGGTAAATAGGCAGACAGACAGAAAGATAGATAGATAGATAGATAGATAGATAGATAGATAGATAGATAGATAGATAGATAGATAGATAGATAGGTACCTGGTCTGTGGGTGTCCAGCTGGCGTTATCGATCTATTTCTATATCGAGCCAAGCAAATACGCCTAATATATAGTGGTTTTATTCTTAACTACAGGGTTTGTCTTTGTTATAACAAGCCAAGTTCAGTATGTCAATTTGGCTTTCCATAGTGCTTATGATTTATGCATATTTTAGATTTCCTATGAAATGTCAGCCTGTTATACCAGTATTCAACTATCAGGTCCCTTACAGGTGCCTTCTCATTATGCACATTGCCTACAGCTATAGTGGAAGTTTCCGGGTCAATTAGATTTGTTTTACTGTTGATGTTCTGCTACGATGCATTAAGGCTGAGATCCCTCTATTCGTTTCAGATTTTCAGCCAGAATGATTCAAGATTTATGATGGGACTTTCTTAACGCGAATATTTTTCTTCCGCATCTCTCAGTATAACGTCTCTAGATTAGAAGCATACTTGCGATTTATATAGGCTCGACCAATAATTCACCTGCAGTAGCGAATATTTTCGCTCAACGCCCTTATTTTGAGTTGTAGAGTAATTAACCTCCTTCAAGAGCTTGGTGTGAAGAGTCACCATAGAGTTTTGTTCATTTATTCATAAGACGTAATTGATGAGGTGTAAACTCATTATTCCTCTTACATTTTCTTATCGTGGTTAATCATCTAATATGGTTGCGCAGATTGCTAACGTTGTCTTCAATTTTTGTTTTCCATCTAGAATACTTTTGTTTAGTAATTCATTACTGTGTATGCTGCAGATATCTCCTAGGTATTGTTTGAGTATGATTGCAGCTGTGTATATGAGGTTATTCATATTCTAGTAATTAACATCACATGATTCCATGTGTTATCCAGCAACATCGTCAATAACTTTCAACATTAGAGTTGTTTGACTTTTCTTAATCTGGTCAAGAAAGACAAATTGCTTCATGATAGTTTCAAAAAGAGTAGACATTTTTCTGCGAATTGTGTTGTCAAGATGTTGTCAAGTTGATTGTTTAACAGTTGTTTCTGTTGACTAAGTTACATTTAGAGAGATACGAGAATTTAGTGACGCCAGTAGCGGTTAGCTTAGATTTGAAAGGTTTTGATCAATTCTCAGCGTTTTGAGAAAATTGATTTACATCACAAGAGCGAGCTATTTTTCTTAAACAAGCTTGTTCTTGCAGAAGTTGTTTCTTAGCAAAGGTGTTTAAGCTGGGGTGAGCTTCGTTCCAGTATCATTTTAATCACTTGGTATATTTGACAGAAGAGTCATCACGGAAATTTTGCATAGCATCGAAGTAGATGATAATTTAGATGTAGAGTTTACGTAAAATGAGACTGATTCGCATGTCTTCTCATAAATTACTGGTGTTGTTGTAGTGCTGTTTCGTCGGGGTTCTTGTTATTAACTTCTGCCATAATCGTGTTAGCGAAATTACACGTTATATAAGGAATATTTATTTTACTTATTCGGAAAGCAAAAGATGGTTCTCTTACTTATATTTCGAAGAATAGATTTAACCCGGAGGAATCGGCATAAATGTAGAATAAAAAGCTCAAAGAGAAATGTTAAACGTCCCGCTCCCATACCTACACGACTGATGTTGACGGCGCCATCTCGTATGTTTGTATGTATGTATATATAT
>NC_068998.1:14457427-14463350 GCF_001194135.2 Octopus bimaculoides | reverse complement strand
ATATATATATATATATACACGTACGTACATACATAAACACAAATACAGCGATGCACACAAACAAGCTCGCAGAAAAGAAACGACGGTCTTCTTGCTCAGTAATAAGTACGTACAAACAATAATGCACATACGGTATATTTAATACACGCTAATAAGCATATATTTAACCGCACCGTGTCAAATTAAACCACCCATTTCCTGCCTCAGTTCCAGGTCTTTGGTAGCGTGAAGTAAAAATCAATGCCATTTAGTCTCATATTTCATTTAAGGATTTGATTCATCTGTTCAAGCAGCGGTACTCACTTCCTTGCTTCTATCGTCTTCTAAACCTTCTGTACTATGATTCACATTTTTTCCAAGAAAAAAAAAAACAAAATGCTAGTCATTTCTGAAATTAAGGCTCAAGATTCATGGCTGAAAAGATGTAATTCAAGCATAGACCTGTGTATATGCTTGATCAACCTAAGTTGGTCCAGCAAGGGGAAGATGTGTATAAAAAAACTGAAATGATACATATTCATAAATATGTGAAAGCGAAAAAAGATGACCGCTGACAAATTGTGACTATTATTGGACTTACAATAATGGTGAAGAAAGACGTTGCGGTTTTGGTTCGTCGAAGTTCCAATCGAAAAGAGCAAACTATGCTTTCATTGATTTACTCTTCTTTGATGACAGGAAGCGATTTTAATTCAGAATGCACGTACTGAAACTGTTTTCACAACGTATCTCATCTGATTCATTTATAATCCCACCAGTCTGCTTCGGACAAGTACAGTTTCATTGATCTCGGAAAGATGAAAAACATAGTCGATTTCGGTGAGGTTTGAACTCACAATGGAGAGATTCGAACCAAATACTACGCAGCATTCTGTTCAAAAGCTGTAACAACTTTGTCAAGTTGCCGCCTACTACAAAATATTTGAAGTACTGTACAGTAAATTTGTCGAATTTGCCATTAGCTCACCATGCTCTGCTCAGATTCTACCCTAAGGTATTGCCGTAATTTATCGTCTAGCTACCAAACCTGCCCCTTGAATTGCAATCACTGAGGCCAATGAGGTTAACAATCAGAATTACAACATGATACCTCCCGCCCATATTCATGCTCCCAAACTCGAACAATCTCAAAAGATTGCCTTCAACTTTATTGCACGAGATTTCGAATATTTTTTTTTCAAAAATCATTGAGTGCATTTCACGAGGAATGGTGGGGATGTTACTTTTCAAGCTTATTTTATATTTCTTTTTATAATTCTTATTTATTTTCATTCGCAAATATTTTTTTCTCTCTCTTTTCGTTGCTTCTTCAGCAGTTCAAGTGCAGCTGTAGAAAGAAAGTGATGCAGTGAGAATAGTAATTGATAACTATCGATCTGAATATCGTATTGCAGTTAAAAGGTATTTTCATATCTTGTTAACAAAATATGTCATTACAATCCTTAGTTTCCGCTTAACGAACACCCAACACTCTCTGCGGATATTTATTAACAAGGTTAAACTTCTTAGTTAACAGACGTCAGATGGAAATAACCACACACACACACTCACACACTCACACACACACACACACACACACACACACAAACACACACAAACCCCTGCCACACACACAAACTCTTGTTCACACTGATAAATTGAACGAACCAGGGAAGACTTACAGGATTGATCTGCTAGAAAGAGCAACCAAATCTACCTCTAATAACATACTACCATATGCATTAAAGCATCTTGTTCCATCGTTCACTGCACACAAGGAAAAGACGGTAAGGTAATGAACGGAATCCATCTAGACATACGTCTTCCAGGAATTCCCACAGGAATATAAGTACTAAAGAGTTCAAACACTATCATCTCTTCATACACACCAACGCATATATATATGCCAGGAAAAGATACATATATTTACCCCGGCCGCCGATAAAGAGTGTGTTCATACATGCATACATGTATATATGTATACATAGAAACATACATACATTCATACATACAAACATGCATACATACATACGTAAATACATACACACCACACCTACATAGATATAAACATTTGTTCAGCCTAAAGCATTTTGACTCATAAGCATTATTATGTGTGTGTATGTGTGTGTGTGTGCGCGCGCATGTGTGTATATATGTACATATATACCTATAAATATATATATATGTACATATATATATATATATGTAAATATATATATATATATATATGTGTGTGTATATATATATGTGTGTATATATATATGTACATATACATATATGTGTGTGTGTGTGTGTGTATTTGTTGAAGAGGATAACGAATCTTAAGGCAAGGCAAATATGTAAAGTCATATACATTATTATTATTTGAAAAATATTCAGTCTTACAGCTGTTCTTGTGTCCGAGTTGAGATTTCGACTGCAGTCTAAGAGCCTGAAGGCAGCCAGTCCCAAACTGGATATTGGTAGGCTCACAGAGAACAGTTTAAGCAAAACTTATTCGCAGCAACTTGAATCTGTGCTAGCTGTGCTCCTCGTCAGATCCTGTGGAGATGTGGGAAACGTACAGTGATAGCCTGCTGTTGACTGCATGAGAAGTTATTGCTTTCCGAAATTGACCCTTGCATTGGTGGAGCGTAGCCGCAGGGCGAGACTGTGTGTAATCCCTGGTGATTTCTTTCGGAGGCTGAGATGTGGGGTAGTCAGGGCACTGAGATCCGAGAAGGAAAAGCAAGTATGAGAAACCTCCGAAGAATTCGTGTGTCAGCCTTACGTATCCAACTCACGTGTTGAGGAATGTTATGCTCATGTGGGGGTGAAGCCTTCCTCTCGGTGTTCTGGAATCTTAGACTCTGATGGTGGAGGAGCCCAAGGTGGTGACTAGCTGGGTTGTCATACTTTAAGGAGTTCTATAAGGAGGACCCACCTATTACAGATCAGATCTGAATACCACGATGCTTTCATCACTGGTGACCGACCATCCAGTCAGCTGTGATCTGCTGTTCGAAGGCAAGGTTCGTACGGCGGTAAATCAGCTGGAAGATGGGAAGTCAGCCTGTTTGTGGAATCCATGGGAGATGATAAAACTCGGTTTGCCTGCTGCAAAAGAGAAGAGGCCTCATACTGCGTCACTGGATATGGAGCAAAATTATCCCACTTAGAAAAGGTAAAGTTGATCGCAGCAGCTGCAACAATTATAGGGCTACCAAGTTTAACACCGAAGAGGTCAACTACTAACAGGATCCTGGCTCTTCGTGTACTTATTGAACACAAGCTGAGCTTTCCGTAGGGGATACTTGCAGCTTATGCCGACCTGTATATTATATTATATTTTAATATATATACAGAGAGAGAGAGAGAAAGAGAGAGATAAAGAAAGAAAGAAAGAGAGAGGGAGAGAGAGAGAGAGAGAGAGAGAGAGAGAGAGAGAGAGAGAGAGAGAGAGAGAGAGAGAGAGAGAGAGAGAGAGAGTTTCCTAGTTTATCTGATAAGGTGGCTGCTCACAAGAGAATCGCCAAAGGAAGGGGTCATTAAACAGGCCAAAATAAACTAGTGCAGTATACGATTGTACTGATTACTTCTCTGGACCCATGTTTAATAAAATATATGAATTTGTGCGAGTAATTTCACAAATTCAAAGACAGTTAAAACTATTAGATATATTTTTAAAAACTATTAGATATATTTTTTTTAAAAACTATTAAGTTGCTCTGACGTAGTTGTGATAATATGACAAAAAAGGTTATCTCTTTCAACTACAGTGAAACTGTATATGGCATATTGTCAGTATTTATATTCCGTTTAATCTGAGATTGAAAACATTTTGAAACGGCCTTCTGCATTGTATTTATTTTCTTCGCTTATTTAAAACATTCTTAATCTCCTATTTGCACAAATATTTAGATATTCATAACACAGAGTATTCGGAATAAAGTGTTTTTATTTTATTAGTTTTTTATGTATCCACCTCGACTCTTTGTATTTAAATCTGATATTTTGGCCAATATAGTTATATTTGCGTTGCACACATGTTATGCGGTGAATTTTGATTCTTTCGATTTGCAATTCATATTTGATTAATATTGAGCACCTTTCCATTTTTGGTTTTCATATATTCATCTAGTTCGATAACATCATACATCCTAACAATTCTTTACACTTCCTTACCTGCATCATTCTTCTTACTATGTAAATCTGTCGATGTTACGAGAAGAGTAACTTTTTTTTTTAATCACGTAGCGGTTGCCGATTATTGTCAATCTATACCTTTGTAATAATTTCATTCAGATTTCTTAATTGGTATAGGAATTGAAAATATCCTGGTTTTATTGTGGTTTCCAGCATTGTCAGTGAGTACAAAGAGAATGGTTTCATTCGTTCTCCTCTTCATTGCAAAAATGTCTTCCTAATCAATATTGGGATGCGTTTTTCTATGATTGTATCAGGAAAACTTAATCAAGTCTTCCGAGTATTTTTATCTCCGAAGGAATATTTAATTTCTTCCAATTGTATCTGTATTCTACTTCAATCTTCAACTCACATATGATGCGTCATATTAAATGAAATGTTTCTTTCAGCATGTGGTAGATCACTAAATCTAACATCCTAGTAGCTTCAGTTGAGATCAGCTGTAACAACTTCATTTCCCTTAATGAATAGGATGACCTAAATGAACATGTGGATTGGTTTTTTTTTTTGTTTTCTTTTTGTTCGTTAAAAACTTAAAATGATTCATGAATGTTATTGATTAATTTGTGAAATCTCGTAAGTTCCTCCGCAATTCTATTCCAAAAACACAAGACCAAGGAGATTGATTTTCAAGATTCCTTTTAAATAAGTCTTAAGTCTTAAACCTGTTATCGAAAGTAAACTTTAACTGGGTACAGATATTTTTCTTCGAAAACCTGCAGTGTTGCGGAAGTAGGGTGACTTTACTGTGCCTTTCGTTTGGAGGAATTATTGGTTGTCAGACAGAGAAGTAATTATTTTCAAGCATTAGTCACAATACTGCTTCACTGAATTCTTTTAGGAATCACTCATGAATTATTTCTAGGTATTTATCTAACATGAATTCAAGTATCTCCTGCGCTCTCTCGTGTAGGTTATTAACATCAAAATTAACGTGGATGGTTTCCATGTGTACCCTTTCCGGAATCTAATTTGCAATGTACACATAAAATCTGATGAAATTAGGCACCGATTTGCATTGTGATTTGAATATAATGTCCTGTAGACTTCTTAATCGTGAGGAGTTAGGGGTAATGCAAATTCAGACTATTTGGTAGCATTTATGTATAATAAATTAAACAAATGTAAACTATCATGAAATTCGAAATAATGTACTTCATCTAAGGGTCAGAAATTTTCGGTAATACATAAAAGTTATTTGATTAACCTTGGAATATAATCGATAATATAATTCATTTGCCGTTAAACTGCTCTTCAGTATGTCAAGTTACTTAAAAATTTTGATTATTGTTCGTTTATTTGTGTTGTAATGTTCAACCAGCTACAGGCTAAAATAGGTTATTTTCGATATAAAGATTTGACATACACTGAAGCAGGGACATATAATTAAAGAGGAAACAATTCTGTATTCATTAAGAGTAAAACTTCATAAATAATAGCTGCTTTCCTTGCATGCACACATTCAGAAAATTATGAAAAGATAGATTTACAAGTACTTATCAAGTGTTCTGTGAATAAAGTTGAATAAATGAACGGAAGATGAATTTCAAAAGAGTATTTGTTAACCAATGAAATCTCAATGGATGAGAATGTTTTTGCTTATATCTTGTCACAGTACATTTCTACTTCTGTCATTTGAATAAATGGTGACGTAAAACTTAAATTCATTGCTTAAAAAGCTTCCGATGTTAATATACGTACACACAAACATACACACACTCCACCTATATATATATATATATATATATATATATATATA
>NC_068998.1:14452927-14457377 GCF_001194135.2 Octopus bimaculoides | reverse complement strand
CCTGTGTGTGTGTGTGTGTGTGTGTGTGTGTGTGATTCTGTGTGTGTGTGTGTTTGTGTGTGTGTGTGTGTGACTTTGCGATTGTTCGTGCGTGTACATAAGACCAATTGATCCGTGTTTAAAAAGCTTCAGATCTTAATATACGTACACAGTATTGTAAAAATTACTACTATAGCACCAGTAATATATGTTTATATGCACGTCCGTTTGTAAGTGTGTGTGTGTGTGTTCGTGTGTGTGTGTGTGTGTACGTGCATGTTGCATGCATATCTGTATGTACTTATATAGGTATAAATGTAATTACTGATAAATATGTTTCATACATTTGCTGCTCCAACGTTAAAGGTATCACTTGCACGTCACACCAAGAACCAACTCCAAGTTGCAACTGTTGAAACCCAGAAACTAACCCATTTGACCAGGCATGCAGGATCAGCTGAGCGATTTATTATGTTTAAGCCATTACTCCAACATTGCTCTAAAATAAAATAATCAAAATACAAAAATTATATTGGTATATGCGAAGATGATTTAAAAAATGATGCGCAAGCTACCAGTCGTCTTTCCGACACGTAGATAAAAAGGAAACTACGAAGTTAGCTATACATATCTGGAATCTGAAGGCAAACTAAACACCGCGCACCAACAATTGGAGTTTAGGGGAATGATTCATGCCATACCTTAAGGTATCGAAGAGGTAGATAGTTTATTTAACTGAAATTGTTGTAGATAATTATTGATCGATTTCGCAGTTAGATTTACCTACAATACAAGATGTCGCGAAAGAAATCATCTGTGCAGTGAATTTGGAGGTTTCAGTGAGAAACTGGACAGGAAACAGATAGCACGGGACGTTAAACTTGATGTTGTAAAATGCGTTGATGCGGGAGAAAACTATGAGCCATTTTACCAGATCATTAAAGCACAATGTCTACAGTGGAAAAGTACTTGACAGTAGAGAAAAAATTAAGCCAAATGCTGAAAAAGCAAATTTGTTAAATGCTCACATTTTATTTATTCAAATATTTAATGTGATATTTATAATGGGACTCTTTTTGTGTATGGATCGGAGATTGGACTCAATGCATTGTACCGATAAACGCAATAGTAATTAACAAAAGCCAAATGTTTTTTACGATGATTTGTAGAAAAGGTGAAATTTCTAATGAAAAACATTTTCCTTCCTAGTTAAGAAACGCTTATATATGCACAACATAAAAGTTGACAGGTGAAGCTTCAGTACTGATAGACATGTTGCTACTAATTATTTCGAGAAGCTGTAAAAAATTATTACTGGACAGATATACACACCAGAACAATATTGACGAAAATGTATTTTATTTCTGAAAGCTCATGCCTGTGATAAGTTTCATTTTTCGAAAATAAAAACCGACACCTGGATTTTAAAATCCCTGAAGAAATGTCGCTGATAAAATGAAAATGTAATTCCTAATCATGTGTCTCTCTGAAATTCAAGAGCTTTCAAGGATTACGCAAAATTTTATTTATTTCTGTTTTGGCGTTCAAACAAGATGGCATGGATTACTAAATGGTTTTTCGAAGAGTGATTAAGGCACACATCCTCTATCCTACTGTAGAAAGGTACAGTGCTAAACACAATATATACAACAATGCTTTCCCCAATTTAGACATGGCACAAAACCCCCTCCCTACAATGAGCTTAAACGGCCTTTCTAATAATATGAGAGAGAACCTCTCTGCTCCAGCCAATATAGCACGGTGTAATAGCTAACTTAAGAAACAATCATATGGAAGCAACTGATAGAGATTCCTTGAAAACCTTTGATATAACGGATATTGCGGATAGCCTAGTTGAGTCTTGGGATGAAGAAAGACTCTTAGTATTGAATGGTGCTTGGAAATATATGACCAGAATGTGCCCATGAATTTCCACAAATATGAAGTCTACATTGAATTTAAGAAAGTATTGTGACACTTGCAAATGAAGAAATCATAGAGAATGATGTGGTTAATTTGCATGTTTCACATAGAGAAAGTTTATCTTACAAACAAGCTGAGAATGCAAAAGGGATCACGGAAATTCTACAGCCTCCACGTAAATCGACCGCAAAGTATATTGCTAAAGAGTTGGCACTTATACATGAAGGTCAGCATGATTTTCTTCATAACCACCCTAATCATGAACGTAACATGAAAATTGCAAGAGGTGTTTATAATGATACTTGTACCTACACTGATTTATAAAAAAAGATGATGATCCATAAGCGTCAAGCAAGATCTTCGCTCATTAAGCAGATGGCGATGATGAAATATAAAATAGAAGATAGTGTTCTTCATTCTCCCAGTAAGTCTCATTCCACTACTACCATCCCTCACACCATAGTCAATATCTTTTCTTGTAGGAACGCATATTATTACGCTATTGTAAATCAAATTTATCCCCTAACGTATTTGTTTTCAAATATTTCAATGTATACATATTTTAATCGATATACGTTTAGAAAATTATATTTTCAAGTATAAAAATGGTCATGCGACTTGTTTGTTGTTATAGTTTCTGTTTTTTTTTTCGAAAACATCCTTCTAATGCATTATCAGCTTATGAAATGAAAATCAGTGGCACAAATGGGATAAGAAAAGGAAAAATTAAAAGTATAAAGAGAGAGAAATATAAAGAGAGAGAAGTATAATCATCGAGAGAAATAGAAACAGAATTACTTCAACAAGGAAACAAAGAAAGGAAAACGAGTGGGGATAAGCAACAAAAGATGAAGAAAAAGGCGTAGAAAAAGGTTGTTCCCTCCAATTCAAGTGGTATGTTCAGCCAAGCCTCGGAGCACGAAGGCAAGCGAAGCTGCGCTGGTATTACGATGTCGCAATCTGTTTGAATGTAGATCTGCATTTGATGTCGTCCATTGCGATGAACATCTGTATTCTGGGAGATGGCAAGATATTCAACGGTCTAATTGGCCAGATGTGACTCCAGTTACAGGTTCAGACACCGAGTTCAGCCATCCCGCGGAGTACCTCACCGATATGCGTGCGGTTGTAGGTGATTTACGAATGATAAATCAGCAGCGCCAAGTCCAAGGCGGAACTGAGGTCAACACCATGGAATTCCCCGAGAAGTTTTGTCAGCAGGCGCATTCAGTTAAGCTCAGCGGCGGATGGTGATATCAATTTCACTATGGTGATCTGTGATAGGGTGACATAGCACACTACGCAGCCTGAAAAGGAGCTTGGACAGGGCAAAATAATTTCTCAAAAGGAGGAACACTGGGTGCTCGGCAATGTGGCGCAAACTCTCCATAAACTTTGACAAGTCCGCAAGTCTGGCCTTCAACCATTCTCTTACGGCTTTCGAGGGGATTGAGAAGCAAAAAAAGGTGAGGACGTCCCTCAACGTCAATCGAGTCTCCACCAAGACGGAATGAATGCTGAGTGCTGCCTCCTGGAATTCAACCTTACCATAGCTCACGTTTATTACCTCCCAGTTGGATGAGTTGATCTTAGTACCAAGAAACTTTAAAGATAAGATGTATTACAGCCGTTCAAGTAAAAATATGAATCATAAATGTAGATAAGAAAATAGACCTGGGAACGCACTATAGTCTGCCCCTCTTTCTCCCTAAATGTTAAAAATACCGTAAGGTATTCTTGACTCTTTTGACTCTCATGTTGTTGGGAAGCAAGCTTCTTAGTACACAGCCACGCCTGCGCCTATGTATGTAAATGTGGGTGTATATATATGTGTCCACATACCACGCAAGTGAAATGTATCAATATATCATCCATAATTAAGTATTTAGAATAGAAATATATATGGCAGAAAAAACTGTTTAATGAGCAGATGGCTGTCAAAATAGTAAAGCATTGTTTTAGCTTAAATAAAAAAAGAAAGAAAGGAAGAAGAGGAAGATATATGAAAGAGAAAATATTTCATGAATATACATCTGTATTTTTAAAAAAGTTACAAGTATATATATAAGCAAACACATACATTTATGCATGCATAAATGCATATACTTATGCATATATTCATATACACATGCACAAGTAAATATATTCGATACATATGTGTGTGCGTGTGTGTGTGTATGCATACGTGTATATGCATGTATAGCTGTCTGTATAGTTATATATATATATATCTAATTGTAACAGATTTTTTTGTTGTATCAGTTCTATACATCTTTTAAACGACACGCACACAGACACGAACACTAAAACACACACACTCACGCACACACATATATACATATATATGCATACATGCATATATAATATCAAAAAATAAATGTGCATAAATATGCAAAATGAGGTAGGCTTATGCATAATTCTACAAATCCGTTAAGTCTTTATATGTATTAATATATTTATGCATATATATATATATATATATATGTGTGTGTGTGTGTGTGTGTGTGTGTGTGTGTGTGTGTGTGTGTGTGTGTGTGTGTGTGTGTGT
>NC_068998.1:14450766-14452853 GCF_001194135.2 Octopus bimaculoides | reverse complement strand
ATGTATGTATGTATGTATGTATGTATGCATGCATGTATGTATTTACGTATGTATGTATGTATGCATGCATGTATGTATTTACGTATGTATGTATGTATGTATGCATGCACGTATGTATGTATGTATGTATGTATGTATGTATGTAGAAACACTTGATGCGACGAATCTGTTTCGCATTTTATAGAAAAGGAAGTAATATTTTGAACGCAGCAATGCATAAACTAGCAATGCATCCCGGCGTTGCCCAGGTGTTATGACTTGCAGCCACATTGTATCATTTTGTTCCTTTCTTTTAGGCACAATCGGCACTCGAGGAGTATCAAGCAAACAGTTCTTCATTGTAAACATGTTTTTTGGTCAATTTCTCATGGAGAATGCAGAAAATTTTGACACCAAAAACATGTCCAAGTCCAGCTTAGATTAGAAGGAAATTGCAACATTGCCTCCCAAATGAACTCAAAATTTTGCGACCCAGCCTCGTTTTGGTCTTAACTTTTGTAGTAAAATAAGGCTGCTGTGCAAAAACTTATTTTACGCTGGTATCCGAAAGATTGATCAATCTTTTGGTATCTCATACAGCAATATTGGCCACTTAGTTTCATGGCTACAAATCGGGAAATGTAAGAGCTGAAATCGTCCTTACTCGTCCCATAATCTTTGTTGATAACTGTGAACAACACGCATATACATTAGCTTCCCCATTGAAAAAGCCATGTACAAAAATATTATGGTTTTCCGCAAGCATATTTGATATCGGTTTATATCAATGTTGGGCCAACAGAATAAAAAAGGGGCATTTTGGGCTGTATGTATATGTACATATACAAGGATATGAGTAAACAGGGTTAGTGATGGGGGAAGTTTGGCATAAATGTATAGGGACACTGTGTTTCTTGAAAATAAATGGGTTATGCTGATATGCAGAGGTACAGCAGTAGTAATGGAGTGATGTATAGCTTCATGGCTGATGAACGGTGAAAGCATCAGAAATAAAGTATATTAATAAGTTGCACGACAAAAGGACTTTGTTTTGCTTTTGCATGCAAACATGCAAAAGTAAGCAATCGAGACTTGGGGATGTAAAGAAATTCGTGCCGAATGAGGCCATAGAAGTATCCGTATTGCAGAAGGTAAGGTACATGGAAAGAAAGTCGCTTCATTGTGAAAAGCTCCATTTCTGTAATGTTTGGGCAGACTGTGCACTTCATCAAATGTTCAGTGAATCCGACAATGCTTCTGGATAAACTATATTTTGCGTATCTCCAGCGTTGGTAGAATATATATACATGAGACACTTGTAATATATGACAACACGGCAAAGAAGGGTCTGATGTATATTTATTCTACCAACACTGGAGAGCGGAAAACATTTTGTCATACATTGTAAGTATGCAAAACTTCCTTTGCCAGGAAAATTGGAAGAATGACACAATATGCACTCTCTCTTTATTTCTAACAAATCAGAGCCCTGTTTATTTTTTTCCTAGAAATAAGAGTAACCCCAAGCGAGATCACAATTACATTGAAATTTGGATTGTATACTTTATGGGCAAGTTTTCGAGTTTTAATACCCTATACGCAATAATCTAAAGGTATATTACAGACAATTTATTTTCACAACATAATTCTCTGTTAGTAAATGTTTTTTTCTCGCAACAGTTTAAACGTATGTTAGAGATAATTTATTTTAACAACATAATTTTCTGTTAGTAAATGATTTTCTCTTACACTAGCACCGAACAATTTTAATTTCGAAATTTTAAAATTATTTGGAAATTATAAAGAGAAACGAATGACAGAATTGGACTGTCCGTATTTAAAAACCGAATTTTTTTTTTTTAATCGAAAGACGGTGTAAAGTTTTGGAATTAGTGGGGGTATATTTTTTTAAATCATTGGATAATTGTATTAATTCCATTATGCAAAAGACAGAATCGTAAAAATTTTGTGGAAATTCTTAAAAATTAAAAAGTTATGAGGGCTTTAGTACACGCTTCAATCAGAACTCCGCCAACCGTTTTTTATTTTGTAATTCATTTTTGTAATATAGTCTTAAAAAGAAGTTTTTCAGAAATCGTATTGTGTGG
>NC_068998.1:14443661-14447755 GCF_001194135.2 Octopus bimaculoides | reverse complement strand
ATATATATATATATATAGATGTATGCATGTGATTTATTGTTTTTTGGTATGTATTTTTTATGTAAATGAAATCTTTCGTTTTTGTTTTAATTTTATTAATGGTCTGATTCTTTCTGCTATAAAATAACCTTTTCCGCGACGATGCTTAATCGATTATTAATAAATTATATGTTTATATTGGATGTTGTCGTTGAGGGTTATATTTTAGGTTACAGTGTCTAAAAATACGATTTCATGGCGCATTTTATGCTACGTGTTTTAAAGGTTTTCAGAAAATTTTCGATTTTTCTCACAGAACTTGTTTCTTATTCAGGCATAAACATATCGTATGTGAGTATTATTGAAGAAATGTAAACCTTAATATATTTTTTTCAATAACGCTTTTAATGCATTTGAGAAAAGCATAAATATCATTTAATAATATATCTTTTAACATCACTTTGTTATCTTATGTTTTTATAAGAAATATATAAACTTGTGAGTTGTTTAATCTCGTATCTAATACTGAACAAGATATCTAATATTTAATAACACTCCTCGTCTTTTATAATTTTTAATTCACGCGTGAATGCAGTGCCATAACACTCGACAGAGCCTGGGAGTCTGACGGGTGAGGAGGAAGGAACGTATTCTCAAGCTGTAGATATGTATGTACGTTAATGGACTACGCTAGAGGCACTCAAGCTGGCACGTGTGTTAGATAAAATCAGTCACACAATTAGTTGGTGGCGAGATTTGAACTCAGAAGTCAATGTGCAAGGTCAAATACCACAAGCGCCTAGTTTGATGTTTTTACAGCTCAGTCAATCCATCGCTCTGTATATTTATTGATCCTGAATTAGATCGATATTTAGCCTAAATTACCAACATTGAGATTTCAGCTCGGAAGACAAAGATTCAGAACAAATGCCGCGAAGCATTCTTTCCGTGCTTTAACGGCTTTGCCCATCTGCCTTATATTTAAATCTCACTTTACACTGCATGTTCCAATACATCCTTCCTTTTCGATCGGTTGGATTTCTTTCGATATAGGTTTTGAAAAGCTGCTAGACGCTTTCGCGTTCCACAGATGAGTCTTGTTAACTCAGAGAGATAGCTTAGAGGTTTCATTTTCGACTTGGAGCGATCATGTAACGGCTCTCCACTGGCTCGAAGCGATTCGAAGGTTCTCCGGGAAAGTACCTTTTTCATCGAGTCTCCTTTATATACTAGGTTCTATTTTCCGTTCTAAAGATTTCACTGAAGTTGTGGCAAGTATAAAAGATTATACACCATTGAGTTGACAGTAGTTTGAAGTACTCAGGGAGAAAAGGAGACGGGAAAATATTCAATGTGATTTTCAAAGATAATATATCCAGGAAGTTAAAATATTGGACTACCTAGTCATAGACATCAAGCAAGTTTACTGCTAAGTACTTTGAAACTCACCTACATGAGATCGCTTGACATCAAGAAACCAAACTTCAGCATCTTCACTGAGTATCCTGTCAGGGAATACGAAGAATTTACATACACTGATGTCGTTCCACATCGCCGTTTTTATGTATGTATAACACATAAAATCTTCCTATTCTATGGACCTACATATAGCTAAGTTCTATGAAAACGCGCCATTTAAAGATGATTACGTGCAATTTGAGGAATATTTTGCTGCGATTCCTAAAACACTGAGAGAACACGTGGAAGCTGCTTTGTAGGATCGTAGGCTGGCAGTAATCCTCTATACTATCCAGTACAGCAAACTCAAACAATAAAAAATCTTTAATGACTACCTTTTGTAGTTCAAGGGCATTATTATAATGTCCAGATTAGAACTTCATTGACAAAGCTGAAAGCAGATGACAGTTAGTCAGTAGTTCTATAACGACCCCAGACCATTTATGGATTGACTGGAACTCGGCACTTTGAGTAAAAAAAACTTGATTCTTCAATGCTTTACTGTATTCTCATTCGATCCTGTGGTATCTCTTTTATTATTATTTCAGCCTTAGTTAAAGGTTTAAAACGGTCTATTTTAGACTGGTAAGATCGATGCAGCAGTGATCCACATGAAATATCTGCAGAAATATGTCTGCAAAGGCGACCCTAGGAGTCTTATAGGCTGAGCAATTACAACTAAGTGAATTGAAGTAAAAACATCGAATACTAAGAGCTGGTGTTGAAACATGGTAGTGCGTTTATAATCCTATGCGCTTTTCTCCTGATGAGAGTTTGATAAATGTAAATGTGAACCAACAGTGTGCTGTATAATAAACCTGTCCCGTATATCTCAAAATGTTATTGCAGATGATAGAATCTTCAAATGACCGTTTCCATTCCAAAGCCAGACCATTTAAAAGGCAGCATGCGTGAAATATCATATATAAATCACAGAAAACCAATTAAAGAATACATTAGATTATGATTCGTATCGATTTTGAGCTGCTGTAATAATAACCAAGTTGTCAAACTCGAAAATGACAAATATTATTTAACAATATTCATGAAAAGAAGTTAATTTATAGAAAGTAAATTGCATCGGAATTTCAAACTTATTTCACTTATTTCCCCATTATACACTTAGAAAGGGGTTGGAGGTATCATAGCATTTACCTAATACCAAAGCAAGTAGAATAGCAATACAGTACCTGCCATAAATATAAGGAGCCATATCTGTATGTGTTTTAGACTTGCTGCGAAATTAGACCCCGGTAGCTTCGAATAAATATCGGAAAGACTGGTTATCATTCGTGAAAAAACTTCTTCAAAGCCCCTTTTGTTGCTGCTGTTTTTTGTTTCCTTTCTACTGATTGTTCTTTTCTTTCATATAATATCCAATCAAGCAACGTATCAGATGTGACAAAGACTCATTTTTTTTTCTATTTCAGAGACATCATACATCATGGTAAAATTATTTTGGGATCGTGGTTTTTGAACAAATAGCGATTAACTGTTGTTTCATTTAAGTCTAGCAACAGCATGAAAGCACTCTCATTGGCGCGACTACTTCACATCGTTTGATTTATTCTTGAAATTTTAGTCTTTTTCTTTCATGTATCAATTTCACTAAGCTCTACATTACAATATTATATAAACTGAATACGCAGAGATCATAAAAGATAATAGGAGTGGCTGTGGGGTAGGTAGCTTGCTTACAAACCACATGGTTCTGGGTTCAGTCTCACTGCGTGGAACCTTGGGCAAGTGTCTTCTACTATAGTCTCGGGCCGACCAAAGCCTTGTGGGTGGATTTGGTAAATGGAAACTGAAGGAAGCCTGTCATATGCTTGTGTGTATGTATGTGTGTGTGTGTGTGTGTGTTTGTTCCCTCACCATCGTTTGACAACCGATGCTGGTGTGTTTACGTCCCCGTAACTTAGCGGTTCGGCAAAAGAAACCGATGGAATAAGTACTAGGCTTACAAAGAATAAGTCCTGGGATCGGTTTGTTCGACTAAGGCGGTGTTCCAGCATGACCGCAGTCAAATGACTGAAACAAGTAACATAGTAAAAGAGTCAAACCATGGCAAATTAGTAGAGCCCTTAAAGTTCACAAAACAAATACCTTGAAGTATTTGTTGCGGCAGTCACTACACTGAGATTAAATTCTACCAATGTCAAAAATTACTCATGTATGCACATACTCATATACATATAATATTTTTTATAAAGAGAGTGTTGCGGGTGACTTCGAAGTCACTGGAATGTTAGCAGACGTAAAATTTAAAATTTACTGTCACCCCTATTCTTGTAAAAATTTAATAAGTATGGTACTCTTCTAAAAAGGAAATAATCGATTAATTGTTAAGTTTATAGTTAAATTCAAATTGTGGTGAAGGCCAGCAATACAGAAGTGGGCGTTAAATAGATTACATCAACTTCAGCTCTCAACTCGTTGTTATATTTTATCGATCCCGAAAGGATAAAAAGTAACATCGAGGATGGCGGAATTTGAACTCAGAACGACGAAATGCCGCTAAGCATCATGCCTGGTCTGGCGTGCTAACGAGTCAGCCAGCTCGCAACCTTCGTTAACTTTAATGTTAAATTATATTCAAGTATAACTTGACATAAGAATAAACATATATATATACATATATATATATATCTATCTAT
>NC_068998.1:14441384-14443501 GCF_001194135.2 Octopus bimaculoides | reverse complement strand
TATATATATATATATATATATATATGTATGTATGTATGTATGTATGTATGTGTGTATATACATATACATATACACACACACACACACACACACACACACTTATATATATATATACACACAGACAGACACATACATACATACATACATACATACATGCATGCATACATACATTTAAGTATACACGCGCACGAGCGCGCGCACATACACGCATACATACTTATTACTATACTTTAATGGCACAATTAGAGGTATATTATTATATCTCGAAATCCATATTTGTAGACAATTATTTTATGCTTTCGTTTCTTATGGATCTCTTATTTTACGAACGTTGACATTTTGTATTTATCCCTGTCATTCGGTTCTTACAAAATTAGACAGGATTTAGCGGGTACATTTGAGAGGTCCACAACGTGTGATCATCGATTCTGGTTGCCTGTAGCAGATCACATGGTTGCCTGGAGTAGATCACAGGTTGCTTGTAGCAGGTTTCAGATTATCAGACATCCAATGTGACATACATTTATACATACTTTATACATGCATAGCTTTTTGTGTGTGTATATGTGCGCGCGCGTGTGTGTGTGCATGGGAGTGAGAGAGAGAGAGAGAGAGAGAAAGAATGCAAGAGAGAGTGTGTGTACGGTGCTATGTTTAGATCAGCTTCTGGGCTGTAACTTCAAATCTCGTCGAGATTAACTTTGCCTTTCATTTTCTTTCGGAGTTGTTAATTTGTGTACCTGTGAAGTACTAGAGAAGGTCCTCTCTCTCTCTCTCTCTCTCTCTCTCTCTCTCTCTCTCTCTCTCTCTCTCTCTCTCTCTCTCTTCCTCTGCCTCTCTCTCTCTCTTCCTCTCTCTTTCTCTGCCTCTCTCCCTCTCTCTCTCGTTCATTTTTTCTATCTCTATCTCTCATTCCTTCTTTCTCTCTCTCTCTTTCTCTCTTTCTTTCTCTGAAAATGTTGGATATGTTGAAACGAACAGTTGGACGGGCTCCTCCATAATTTAAAATGCCCAAAGCTCGTTGAGTCAGGTATATTCATTAGGAATTAAAGTTCTTCTCCGTGTACATATGTGTGTGTGTATGTGTGTCTGTGTGTGTGCGAGTGCGTGCGTGTTTGTGTGTGCACGCCCGTGTGCGTGTATGTATATATGTGTGTGTGTGTCTGTGTGTGAGTGTTTGTGCGTGTGTGTGTGTGTTTGTGTGTGCGTGTATGCTTTTCGTTGCGATAAAACGAACGAGTAAGGGAGGAGAGGTAGATATGGAAAGAAGCTATGAAGAGTGGGTTAAAATGGTAACGAAACGAAGAGGGTTAGATATATTTTATTCCGTGGAATGGTAGGTGAGATTCAGAAAATAATTGAAGAAAATAGGTTGAAATGGAAGGAAAGAAAAATCGATGGATTATAAAACCCTTATGTCAAGCAAGGAAAATAATTGTGAAAAAATATTTTACGTGTAAATTGAAGTTAACGGATAATCTTGAATTAATTGAAACGATTATTCATACTTGTCAGCATGATCAGAAATGGGAAATTATTTTCATTCATTGCTGTTAATGTCTTCCTCGTCAACAATAGTTCCCTCTTCTCAGGAATATTTTCCGATAATCATTTGCTGTTAAATTCATTCAGTGAGAATGCTAGGAAGTAACTGTTTGAAATAATTCTGTTGTTAGGCTCAACGCCGCTTGGAACATCTGCATATCTTAATAAATTTTCGATATCTTCCTGCATCGAGGAACTAAGACAGCATGACATAAATCCTTTTGTATGTTTTATCTTTCACTGGTTTCACTCATTCGGCTGCGGCCATGTTAGAGCATTTCCTTGAATGATTTTACTCGAACAAATCCAATCCAGTATTTCTATTTGGAATTCTAGTACAGTATTTGGAATAGTGCAATTTAAGTGTAAACGCTAATTTACGGGGACGTACAGAAACCAACTTCAGTTGTCAAGTGGTGATGATGGTGGGTGTGTGTGTGTGTGTGTGTGTGTGTGTGTGTGTGAAGGTACTGCACTCGCGATTGCGAGATCGTGAGTTCGATTCCCAGACCGGCGGTTACGTTGAGTTCTTGAACAAAACACTTCATTTCGCATTGCCTTCTGATCATTTC
>NC_068998.1:14429693-14440959 GCF_001194135.2 Octopus bimaculoides | reverse complement strand
ATATATATATATATATATATATATATATATAAATACGTATAAGTATGTATGTATGTATATTTGACGTGATTTCACTCTGTCGACCAAATTCACTTAAACGTCATTGGTCGACCTGTGGCTATAGTAGAAGATGCTTAACAAAAGTGCCGCACAGTGGCACAGTTCAAATGAATCCGAAACTATGTGACGCGAAGCGAACTTCTTGATCACACGGTAACTGTGCTTTTCAAATTACGTTTTGGTTTCTAGAAAAAAACTTTGACGTTAGACAGTAAGTTCTGGTTTGTAGCATATCGGCGATATTCGTAAAGTAGTCAGTCTTCCAATGCTTTTTATTATATTTCTGCTTAATAAGGAATGACATATGGCGAAACAGCAATGTCTACCTGCATTGGTTCTTAATGTGACCGAAACATCGCTCGTGGCTAACATTATTCAAGCCTACAGTTATACGGTATTTTCAACAATATTAATGAAAAAATCAAGTTTGCGTAAGGAAAGGAAAATCAAATATTGAAATGCATTCATTGTCAAACATCTCATCAAGCATCACTCACTAAATTACTTCCATATTCATTAAATAAGAATTGATATCCGTCACTCATATTCTGACATTTTGTGCAAAAATATATTACCATGGATGTAGGTTATAATTTGCTTGTTGAGATAATATAAATAATATAATTGCAATTTACACAGTAATCACTGATATATAACTGAAAATGAATTATTAGAACCTTGAGGCAATTTGTATATATGTATATGTATATATGTGTGCGTGTATATGTATACATATATATATATGATAGATCGCTGACCAAACACCATTCAATTTTTTTTCTCCGTGTTTTTCTCCTTGTTTTCTCCGTATTCTTTCTGTCGAAGAGCGTAGCTCGAAACGTTAAAGACTTTCTGTATTCCCGAGCTTCAAACTAATACATCCTTTTGTTGTTTACACCACCTGTCCTCGTCTGCTGTTGTTTTTTTTCGTACATTCTCCTATATATATATATATATATATGTATTATGTATGTATGTATGTATCAATATATGATAACTAATGACTTTGGTCGTGTGGTGTAGTACAAATTTTCGGACGCCAAACGATTTGTCAGTTATTAGCATTTCTATCTTCTGTATAAAGCGAAGAAAAGCCGAATTTGCAACTTTAAATATGTTTGGTTTAAATACACTTTCCTCGGGGAAGCTTTAATTTTTAATTCAAATTATTTTTAAACAATATTATTTCAATTAATGGTTCATGAATTGCAGTTATATTCTATTATTTCCTTTAAAATATTTAAATTAAGAAATTACTAGAGGCCTTTATAAAAAGAAAACAGAAAATATCAATGTTTAAAACGCTATAGTTGTATTGTCTGTTGCTTTTGTTTTATGTGTTCCTTGTTGTTGTGGTTTTAAAACTTAATTTATCCAACTTGCGCAAAAATGAATATGATTATTGCTAAGAAAGATTAAAAAAAAAACGTCATGTAAATCTGTTAATATCCAAGTCGATATGACACAGAATGTTACCTAAACAAGTGTTCATTGAATTTGAGCTCACAGTAACGTTTTTTCTCTATCCATTACATAGTGATTACTGCAGTCTAGGTGTATGGAAACCTCGTTCAAAGCTATAAATTGAAGCAGCAAAATACAATTGAAGATCGTATTCTACTTCGAAGAATTCAACTTCTTGTGGGAAAATTATATCTATTCACTAATGTTCTGTTTTTTTTGTTTTTTTTTTACTTTTTCATTATTTTACGCGGAGATTAAATCCCTCGTCAGATTTATGCAAGAGCCATGGTTCAGTGCGATCCCAAAGGCTTCCAGAAGAGCATAAAAAAATTACCTTTCCACTGAAAATTTAAGATTTCAAGGGAGTTAGAGACGACATTAACATGAATAGATACTGAAAGGCAACTGAATTCAAACAACTCTACTGACAATAACTTGCTATTTAATTGATAGTACATTTTCTCATTTAGAGTAAATAGATGTCCCGTGTTAGTATTTACACTCTCGAGAACGGTAGATTGGATGAATCGTTAGAGCGTTGGAAAATACTTGTGATATTTATGATATTTATTCAGGTTCTTAACGTTTTGAGTTTAAATTCCTCTTTTCATGTTTTCGAGATCGATAAAATAAAATACCAGTTAGATACTAAGGACGATTTATTCGAAAATCTCATCGAAAACTGCTAATCTTGAGCCTATGTTAAAAATTGTTATAGAGGATAATAGAGAATCGTTATAGCTTCGGATGCTTATGAAATAAAAACAAAATTACTAAGACCAACTTGGCCTTTCATAAATCAGGGGTCGATAAAATAAAGTACGTTTCATGACCTGAAATCGATTTGATCGGCTAATACCTCTCTATAAATTTTTAGCCTGGTGTCTGAATCAGAAATTATGAAAGGTGGATCGGTGATAGATAAAATTCATTGTTGTATTCACTCCCATGTACATTCTAAGTTAAGATATCATAGAGGTCAATTAGGCTTTTCATTATATATGTGCCAATAAAATAAAGTGCCTCTCAATTACTCTTAGTCGATAGAATAGACTACTTCCATACCGTCAAAATTGCTAGCATTGTACCTAAATTAGAAACTATTATCGGCACTGTTACAAATTGGAGTTGCTTGTACCATTTAGCAATAACATCTGTTATTTCTACGTTGGTATATTTTCTACTTGAATATTTATATCTGCATACTATAAACTACATGGTTTCAAACTGACAAAGTAAGAAGTCTTGATAATAATAGATGGATTGCAACTGATAAACTGTATGTGTAGTATCCGAGCGAGATGTTTAGCTTATGCGGTGATTCATATAAATAACGTGAGGGGAATGAAAGCTGCCAACCACTGAATCACATCCAGCGACATCTAGCAAATATTTACTTCTTTATTTTTCTCTGATTTAAACAAATAAAAATACCACTAATACTGTATGTTGTTACTCGATTTGTTAAATTTAGCTGCTAAACCATTTCTCAAATCACATTTTACTGCTTTTAAAAACTTGTGTATATATTTTGTATAATTTAGTTCTAGATATATAATGTCCGAACAAAACGACACGGTGGTCAAGGCTTGAATGCCGGCCATCATAGGCCTACAGGATAACAGGTAGGCGCAAGGCCTGAAATTTGGTGTGGAGGGAGCTAATCGATTACACCAATCCCAGTGCACGGCTGTTACTTATTTTATAACTTCCAAAAGGATAAAAAGCAAAGTACACATCGGTGGAATTTTTTAAATCAGTACGAAAAGACGAATGAAACGCTACTAAGCATTTGGTCCGGTCCAGCGTGCTAGTGGTTCATCCAGCTCGTCATCTTAACAGCAAAAACAATAACAGCACTATTGAAAGATACAAAAGGAAACAGCGCATTTTGGATCTTCAACTGAGTCAAGGACGAAGGACCCAAAAGAATGTCTATGTCAACTCACAACTATGGCGGTATCTAGAACTAAAATCTAATTCGTCAAAGCATGGTTCCTCTTTTATATATATACACCTCCGAGATATCCGACTCAGCAATGACACCCCGGCCTCGCGCCATTTCCGCTCCACCGGTCAATCTTTGCAACACCTGTCCGTCTTCGGATTGTCCTTGCACAGGGGTCATCCGGATTCCCGTTTGCGCCATGAACAAGGATTAATATTCTCTCTTCGCTCCTTTGCACCACATGGGCTCAACTCTCCTCCCCTCTTCATCTAACCTCGTATCTTCGCCTCTCTCCCCCTCGCACCTATTTCCTCCCACCCACATCTCTCTTGCTCCGATTCCTACTTCTTCTCTTCACTCCTACTCTCCTTCTCTCTTCTCTTCACTCCTACCCACCTTCTCCTTTCCCCTTCATCGTCACCTCACCCTCGTTACCCCTCTACTCTCACCACTAAATCTATAAATGCCTTGTTCTATACTTTTTCTGCCTCCATTTTTTTGTTTTTATTCTCTCTTTTGCTCCGATTCATCATTTTGCTTGCTAAAATATGATAGCAACATGTAGTACTGTTTAATTCTGACGGCTATTTCTTTACATTCTGCCTTCCCTTAACAGTATTACTATTATTTTAAATTTTCCATTTCCTAATTAACCTTTTTGCTAACATTTAAAATCACATTTGTTCAATTTTTTCTTTAGTGTCGCATGCCTGACATTTATTTCATTATGTCATTGGAAGCTTTATTACTTTCGTTGTTTGTCACCTTTTTTTTTCCCCTTATCATCTTCTTCCATTGCTCGGCTGCTGCTCTGAGAAGTTCAATATTGCCATTTTATCTCTATCATACTGATAGAAATTCTTACTTCTGCACATCTGCCTCCCATTTCTCTCTTCCATTCTTTGCATTTCCTTTCTTTCTCATTTTCTATATCTTCCAATTTTCAAACACCTACACGATCAATTTTTCTTCTCGCTTGTTCTCGCTTATAACGTCTTTATCTCTCTTTATACTCTAATACTATTAATTCTTCTTGCTTTTCTGTCCTCTCTTTTATTTGTATTCTCTATTTGTTAAACATTTCTTCATAAACTTTTGAAAAAAAATATGCCGGCTGAAAACAGACACGTTTCTTTCCTTCATGACTTACGCAGCACTTTTATATTTACTATTGCCGTTTCTTTGCAATCTCCCTTTAGTTGTTTCTTTTCATTTCTTAGTTGACCTCGTTGTTTATATTACGATATCTATTGTTACTCAAATGAGACACTCATCATTCACATTTGCAAATCTTTTACATCTTGTCTTTACCATACAAATACATTTCTTGTTGTGATCCTCTCTTAGATTTCCTTTAACTTACAGTTCTGTATTCTATTATTCTTATTGAAACTTCTATCAATTATGTCACGATAAAAATATTCCACAAGATCTTATACTGCCAAGCGAACGTCTGCTTTCCGGGCAGTAGAAATATATTGATTGTAATAACAGTGACTTCAAAGTAAATCTGAGATACAACTTGGTGCACCTTGAATAGAATGCTACTAGACAGGCTATAAATTGATAACTTTAGGCAACTAATGGACGACTGGCTCGTCTTGGAGAGATGGTTGTGCAAACAGGTATATAAAAATAATGGGATATGCTTGATGAATGCCAGATTGGAGTTGCGCGTTTTAAAGAGATTGCTCCAAAAAGAGGCAACATATAAGCAATTAGATATGCATGATGAATACCAGGATGGCACTAAATAGAGTACTGTCAAACACCATAGAACTTATATCAATGCAAGATAAGGCGGCTCCTATACGCACATCGCCCCGATAGTAAAAACATTGATACCGAAAATGTTCCTCCAAACTTTAACATTATTACCTTGCGTACAGGTTGATGTGCGATAAAGCAATATTTTCTCCCTAAAATGTTATGCCCAAGTGTAGCAACATAGGTGATGCTGGCGCTTCCATGGATAAGTAATGTATACAAATCAGTAGACACAACAGTGGATCGGGAAAAAAGTATTTCGTTATTAAGAAGAATCTTCAGATCTACTGCCACAGACTTGTTGCTACTGTAATTTTTTAGTGTTACTTACCATGGTATGCTTATAGGATATATTATCTCAAGACGAATACTGCAATTATTTAGGCTCCCTGTAATGTATCTGCATCAAGTATGATACATAGATTGCTATTTTAATCTAATGCTACTAATATATGTGTATGTGTGTGTGCTTCATATATTATATATAAAGAATATATCCACATATATGTGTGTGTGTGAGTGTATGTGCGTGTGTGAGTGTATGTGTGTGTGAGTGTATGTGTGTGTGAGTGTAAATGTGTGTGAGTGTATGTGTGTGTGAGGAGTGCGTATGCGTGAGGGTGAGTGTGTGTGTGTGTGTTTGTGTGCGTGTGTGTATGTGTGTGTGTGTGTGTGTGTGTGTGTGTGTGTGTGCGCGCGTGTGTGTGCGCGTGTAATTGATAAGCTTACCGTTTGAAAGTTGCGTTAGCTTCAATACACCTTACTGCTAAAAACAAAGTTTGGATCTGTATCATTATCCAATATCCATGAAAAAAAAAATGTTGCCTCGATGAAAGTTTTTTTATTATTTATTGGATATCGATCAAAAACGCAGCTTGATAATAATATATTCATTTCAATTTTATATTAAAGCATTTCTTTAACCATCACCTCTCAACTATGATGTCACAAAAATTTAAACGAAGGCATTATGTTCACAGTTACATCTGATAATGCCGTTGTAATTTGCATTGGTTTTCGTGCTTAGCACAATGTCAGTGTTAATTGAGATAACCTATGATTAAGGAAATCCCCATCTCGCTTTTTTATTCAGCCCTAACATATTCAACGTAGCAATAATCAATGCTTCTTTTATTTTACTTAAGAGAATAAAATGTAATTTGCAGGAGATCTGGCTTCTAATTCTAGAAGCCCGAAAGATGTTTAGATGCTTTCAGATAAGAGACAAATCTGAGCTCAGCAACGCAAATTACAAAATAAATTATTATACAGTAGTCATAATTAATTATATTTTAACAGTAGCAAAAGTTGCTCACAGAATTAATCAGTGCTTCCACTTATATTCTATTTACAATCAGGTGGGTGAAAATATGCTAACGTAAGTAAATATTGGCTACAGAACAATCTTGAGATATTAATCATCGAAGCTATAAGTAAGGCTATATGAATGGCATCTTTCCTTCTTCATCGTAGCACGGTTAATAACACAAAGCGCTGATTGATATACGCAAAGATACATCTTATATGGCCCACTATTTAACATATCTGATTACATACTCAAAATTGTTAATGTCCATGTCTTCATTCTACAGGCACACGAAAATGAAAAATATAAAAAGTCAATAGTCAGAAAGAAACTAGAAATGGCAGGTATAAGATATAATTCTGTGTTTGTCTTTAGACGCAGTATTTACACACACACACACACACACACAAACACACAGATATATAGGCGCAGGCATGGCTATATGGTAACAAGATTGCCTCCCAACTACATGGTTCCGGGTGCAATGTATGTATGTATGTATATATCTATCTATCGATCTATCTATCTATCTATCTATTTATCTATCTATCTATCTATCTATCTGCATATTATATATTATATATCATATATCATATATATGTCTATGTCATCAGAAGCTTGCCTCTAAACCACATGGTCTCGCGAGACATGGGACTAGTGGCTTCTACTAGAGCCTCGGGCCAACCAGAAATCAACGCAGTAGTTGTACTGACATGTAATATTCGGAGCTACTTTAACATAGCTGTCCGTTCGAGCGGACTCTACTGCGATCATTTAACCCCAAGTGGAATATATATATATATATATATATATATATATATATATATGCACGCACACACGCGCGCATATATATCTGTGTGTGTTAATTTATGCGTGTGTGTGCGTGTTTTTGATCGTGTATGTGTGTTTAAGCGCATGTGTGTTTGTGTAGGTGAGTGTCTGTGCTTCTTTGTGCCTGTGTTTCTCCTCCACCACCACATGATAACCGGTATTGGTGTGTTTACATCCTCGTAGCTTAGCCGTTCGGCAAGAGTTTCCGATAGAATAAGTGCCATGCTTTTAAAAATTTAGCACTTGGATAGATTCGTCCGGCTAAAATTTATCAAGGTAGTGCTCCAGAATGGATTAAACCTTATCCCCATAAATATCGTTGACGTCCTTATCCTGTATCACTCTGTAAATCATCAACATCACCATGTCTACCATAATCTTCATCATCATTAGTATCCTTATCAACCTCAATATGATCACATTCATCATCATCAGCAGCAGCAGCAGCAGCAGCTTTGCCTCCATCGTTATCATCATCGTCAGTGTCATCGTCTTTGTTAGCATCACCCACGTCGCTGTCATTGGCGTCATCATCATCATGACTGCCACCGCTGTCATCATCATCATCATCATCATTACTCTCATTCTAAACATAACGATTATCATAATAATCCTTTCCACCATAGGCACAAGGCCTGAAATTTGGGGGGGTGGGGGGATGAATAGTCGATTACATCGACCCCAGTACTCAACTGGTATTAAATTTATCGACCTCGAAAGGATGAAAGGCAAAGTCGACCTCGGCGGAATTTGAACTCAGAACGTAGCGACAGGTGAAATGCCGCTAATCATTTTGCTCGGCGTGCTAACGATTCTGCCAGCTCGCCAACTTAAGGATTATCATAATAACGAAGATGTTCATACCGATTCGTATTAGTGTTAATGAAAATATTCTTGTTAAGAGTCTACTTTGCTGGGAGGTTGTCTAGTAATCATATGAACTTTTGCTTGACTAGAATAAAATAACAATGAGAAGAGAAAACTCTACGGAATTTTAGCACACAACCATGCTAGTATGTTGCACGTAACAAGCCAGACATTATTCACCGTAGAAAAATCATAATAGTGCACCATTAATCGCCATAATATTTACAAATGTGTATAATATTGTGCACAAGAGAGCTGAATAACTAAGAAATTGCGCCAATTTAGTTGTTGGACTATAAAGTAATTTCAATTCAAACACGAGTCTGTCTTCCTATTTAGAATTAGCACAAATGGAGTGATATGCAATTATTTCTGTCACTATATCGACAAGTTAGCTATTATAATAGACATTAGATAAATTGTAGAAAATGACTATAGCGGGAGGTGGAAATGTAATATTGACATTTTCTCAAGGAAATTGTTTACTTTGGACATTTTTATTTCACCTTAATTATCCGTGTTAATCACAAACATTCTCGTTGACCTTAATGATTCTATTTAACCATGAATACTTCTACGTTAACTTAGTAATAATAAACCTTTCTACAAAAGGCACAAGGCATGAAGTCTGGAGAAAGAGGTAAGCCTTTTACATCGACCCCAGTGCTTCAGTGGCACTTATTTTATCGACTCCAAAAAGATGAAAGGAAAAGTCGACCACGGCGGATTTTTTTTAAATCTCAACGTAAAGCGGACGAAACGTTCTGAGTTAAAAAATCAGCCGAGATCGACTTTGCCTTTTATCCTAACCAATGGAAGGCGCACCTTCCAGAAAAAGAAAAAGACCAAGCGATGCATTCTGTTAAAATGGAACAAGGCATGACGTTCAGGCAACAATTGATGACGGATGCCATGTAGCTGTTTGCTACCTCTGCCTAATACTCCAGTGAACGCTGGAGGAATATTATTTGACAAGAGAAAAGATAGGAGAGATAGATAAGAATGCGTCTGATCTATGCGACAGACTGAAGGAAAAGAAGGATGATCACGTGAGGAAAAGAAAGATGAACGATGGTCACATGTGAGCCACCGTTTTCTATCTGTTTCCCTCTCTCTCCCACTCTTCCTCATTTATTCTCTCTCGTTGCTCACACATGACCATCGTCCATCTTTCTTTACCTCACGTGATCATCTTTCTTTTCATTCAGGCTGTCGCACAGAGCAGAAGCATTCCTATCGGTCTCCTCTCCTATCTTTTCTCTAGTCAAAGAATATTCCTCCAGCGTTCGCTACCTTACCTCGTCTGGCCTAACGGCCCTCCGTGTTTGTTTTAGTTTGGTTTGTTGTATGAATCCGCAAAATCCCAAATTTTATTTTGGTGTGCGGATCATATTGTCGTTAATTGCTCGAAATGTGGAGTAGATGAACAACCGAAAACTGATGAAGGGTCATTCTTTATGTTACTTGTCTTGTTTTCTATTTGCTTCTCCCGTTGTTCGCATACCCAAGTTTGCCTTTGTATTTCATGTATGTATATATGCATATATACATTTATATATTTATTTATATTATTATATGATTGAACGCAACGCATGCGTTTCCAAGTAAGTTTATCTTATATATATATATATATATGGAGCAAATAATTCATGAAAAAATAATTTGCGATGATATGTTATTATCTAGTGTAACAATTTTAAAATGATAATAAGAGAATCAATAATACAGACGATTGCAGCCCCCACCCCAACAAAAAAATATTAAATAGCTGAAGGATTAAAATTAATCAAAGGACATACTAGGTATGTCTACCTGCTGGAAATAACACTCAATAACAGATATTTACAGAGAGAGAGAGAGAGAGAGAGAAAGAAAGAGAGAGAGAGAAAGAGAGAGATAGAGAGAGAGAAAGATAGAGAGAAAGAGAGAGAGAAAGAGAGAGAGAGAGAATGGACGTATAAGGTATCTTTATATGTATACTCACATACACACGCACGCGTGCGCGCACCCACACATACATATATGCACATATGTAAGTGTTTGTGTGCCTAGAAATTTGCGTGTGTACGTGTATGTACGTATTGCAATGGAGATGACAGTGGTGGTGAATAGTAAAGGCGAAAAGAGCAAGAGGCAAAATATATTTCACCATTTATATAAGTTCCTTTAGGCTCTGACAACCAATAATGACGATTACATCTTTTGTCAGTGGAAATCAATACAATCCACTACAATATTCCAACCCGATACAGAAATTCTATGGAGTTCTGTCATAACTAAGAATCAATACTATTATGCAAATCTCAGGCTGACGAAGGATTTCCTGTTCAATAAGTGAGACATGGATCTCAAGAAAGAGATCGTTATCATTTCAATTCAAACAAATCAAAACATCTTCTCTCAGATAATGACGTATTTAGCATGATATATGTGCATGTTTGATATGTTGTTCGTTGCTTGATGTGAAGGCGAATGGCTCAGTGTTTGGGGCATTCGACTAACGATCTTGAATTCAATTCCTGGCGACGCGTTGTGTCCTTGAGCAAGACACTTTATTTCATGTTGCTCCAGTCCACTCAGCTGACAAAATGGGTAGTACATGTACTTCAAAGGCTCAACCTTGTCACACTCTGCATCATGCTGAATCTTCCTGAGAACTACGTTAGGGGTATAAATGTCCGTGGAGTGCTCAGCCACATGCACGTTAATTTCACGATCAGACTCTTCCGATGAATGGATCGACTGGAACTGTCGTCCTCGTGCCAGTAGTAGTATTGTCACTCGATTTATCTCTCAATCTCTTTTTCTGCCCTCTGGCTTTGCTTATGTATAGATATCCAAAGCAATCTATCTATCTATCTATCTATCTATCTATCTGTCTGTCTGTCTGTCTGTCTGTCTGTCTGTCTGTCTATCTGTATGTATGTATGTATATATAAAGATAATATAATATAATGTATACATATACATACATATATATATATATATATATATACATATAAATACATACATATACACATATA
>NC_068998.1:14428296-14429247 GCF_001194135.2 Octopus bimaculoides | reverse complement strand
TGTGTGTGTGTGTGTGTGTGTGTGTGTGTGTGTATGTATATAATAGCTGCATGTATAAGTACGTACACATACTTGGCTCATTAACACATGACACGTGAACACGCACATGAGATTACAAAGAGCCCACTTACAAACAAGCAACACACACATATGTATGTATATACATATACATACCCCCTCACACACATATACGTACACACAAACAGACACACACTTATATACACGGTGTGAGGGGTAAATCGACGGCATTTTATATTTTTGATTTCGTGCATGCGAATTCTTTGTTTTTGATTTTGATCGACTACGCATAAGAAAAACAGCACCATGACGCAAATTCACTCTGCCAGAAATTTGGAAACGCGATGCTGTACTGCCTGCTTGGCATTCGCACCGGAAGCTCCAATAGGAATATCTCAGTGTCAATCTGAGGAAAGCGCAGAGGATTCGGAAAAAGTTGGGTGAGTTTAATAGTGATTACGAAGATACAGCAGCTCGGAAGACTCAGTCTGATCATACTTATAAGAAAAGAACTGAATTTGTTACTGAGATTAAGGCCATGATTGACAACGATCCGTCCAAGTCAATCAGGTCCAACTGACCCTACTATACTGTGTATTCGACAAGGAGTGCATGAAGACATTCAGGATACCTCATACAAAATGAGAAACGCCCAATTTTTATCCCAAGACATCAAGCACAAGAGGAAAAACCTCGCTACGTAGCTTTTGAACAAACTCAAGCATCCCCTTCAACCGAACATGCTTTGGTTTTTCTCAGACGGGAAAAATTTTTGCCAGAATCAGTTGGTGAATACACAGAACAACCGTTGGCTTGCCGTGTCCCCAAAACATGGTCACGTGGGAGCCACATGAGCAAGAGAGGAGGAATGAGGGAGAGAGAGGGACAGAATAATAGGATAGAATACTGGGGGAAGAGGAGGTAAAAGAATAA
>NC_068998.1:14418336-14427728 GCF_001194135.2 Octopus bimaculoides | reverse complement strand
TATATACGTATGTATGTATGTATGTATGTATATATATATATATATATTTATATATACATTAAATTTGTATATATTCTACTATATTGGATTTAAAAATCCAATCTGTGCGCCTTCGTTGGAAAGGAGAAGCGTTATCTATACTGTTTAATCTCTCTCTCTCTCTCTCTCTCTCTCTCTCTCTCTCACGTGATTTAAAGATATAACAGTATAGCTTAGTGTGTTAGCCTTAACTGAAGACTTAGATACTGTCAGTGTATTTTACTGATATGTTCTGAGTTCCATGGAAATATCCTTGCGTATTGATAAAGAAGTTGGTATAGCTGGAGAAGAAAACAGACCAGTGGATTTATGGTTCATGCATATCGTTTGCGTGAAGGGATTGAGGTATTGAGAGATTGTCATTTGACGCAAAAACAAAAAGAAAAATTCCATTCACTTCGATCTCAGCTAATGGCAATTTAGCTCTACGTTTCGAAAGTGTCATCTTATTGATTTGAGTGATGTGAAGGGAATTTATTAGACTGTAATTGTGTGGAAACTCGTTGGATAGATTTTCACCTGTAATTAAAATTTCGAAACTTTCAAACCCCTTGCCATCTTGACTCTGAGTGAACATTTTTTAATGCCTCACTCAGAAAATAAAGACTAGCGTCTGCCAAAGTTTCCAGTCTTACCATAACGGATGGACTGCCAGTATCCGAAACGTTATAACTAACTCTTCCCATTGTCCTGTATTAAAAACTATATTCGCTCCTATTTCTTGTCTGTCCGCCTGATTTCAACTTTTGTGCTATATATATATGCATGTACATATGTATGCACTATGTATATATGCATAAATAATGATAATATAGGTTGCTATATGTAGAGAAATAGACAGAGAGATAAATAGATACATACATACATACATACATATATACATACATACATACATACATACGTATGTATGTATACATAGTGGAATAGAGTGAGAGAAAGAGAAAGATACACACACACATACATATAAATAGCTATACACTTAGCTATAATTTGGACATATGAACACATGTGCACATAAATGTGTTTATGAGGCGGGCGCACGTGTGTGTGTGTGTGTGTGTGTGTGCGCGCGCATGCATGTGTGTGTGTGTGTGTGTGTGTGTGTGTGTGTGTGTGTGTGTGTGTTTACAAATGATAATAAGTGGAGCACTTCTATAATTCTTGAGAATTAAAAAAAAAAACTTTTATCGAAAGCAAATCATTTGCTGTATTCAGTTATTTTCTTTTTTATAGAAATCATGTTTATTCATGACTAAAATTTTATAATCAATATTTCTCGTATGATTATCACAGACTTATTTTAATCATATTATCAATAATACATTTCAGTATTGCTTTCCAATTAATATCATTCTTCCTAAACTACCGAAAATAAAATTCCTTATTTTAAAGAATTGTTTGGATTTCTTTGGGAATTAATGATCTGCTATTAATTTTCTAGGTAGTTTCAGGTTTGCAGACTTTCCATATCAGAAGACTGTTCCTGTTCATGACCTCTGTCTGGGACAGTGCAGTTATTATATAAACCGTTCAAGGGTATTTTTGTCTATTTCAGTCATTGAGATATGATGCAGAAAATATTTTTGGCCCAAAGATTTTAATATATGTCGTTGTTGTTATTGTGATTATATCTCGTTGCTTTTAGCGTTTAAATTTAGATTAGTTCCGATTAGATCTATCGTCAGAGACATTCCAGTAATGGCTATCCTGTCTTATTGTCCGTTATACTATATTCTTCATAAGCTTCCTTTCTAAAAGTGAAATCTTTCATTTTAGTACGGTACGGAAGTGGAAAATGTTTATATAGAATGAAACGTATATTAAGAAGCAGACAGGTAATATCCTTCCCGAGTCATAAAGACTCATAGGGCCAGTTTTCCGGTTTCCATGATGCGTGCATGCCCCGCTAAACGGACGAAGGCCTGTCGCAGGAGTACTCATTTTCGTAGCCGAGTGAACTGGACTAACATGAAATGAACTGTTTTGTTCAAGAACATAAGGCGTCGCCAATCTTGGAATTCAAGCCAAAATCTTACGATAATAAGTCCAACGACTTAACCATGGACTCACGCGCCTGCACGAAAGGTAATTTACCTTAGCTAATTTTATTAAAATTCATAAAAAGAATTATGAAGCCTAGGGAAAATAAGTTTTGTTTTCAGACACCGAGTATTAAGAAAAAGAATAAGTGAAATATAAATTAGGCGAAAGAAATTAAATACAGAACACTTTGTTACATATAAAAACTATCAATATGAAAATAATTCAATCACAATAAAAACATTTTTATCTATTATTCGACATTAAAAATTTACCTTAAAAATTTATTGAAAATATTGAAAATTTTATTGGTTTCGAACGAAGGTGGGGTTTATTTTTATTAAATAAAATTACAAATAAGTAGATAGAACAAAAAAGAAAGAAAAATAAAGATTTCTGGAATTATATTTTTCCGTGACATTTCAATGTCCGATTTAGCTTCATATATTCAGATACTTCATAGATATGTACATACATACATGCGTACATACATATACACATAAGTACGTACTTACGTACCGATAGACAGACAGATAGCTAAATAAATAAGTATAGATGCACACCTAAATAGCTAAACGGAGGTACGTATACTTTCATTAATTCGCATATCCCCACTCCCATATACATATACATATACATATATATATTCTTTTATTGGTTTCAGTCATTAGCCTGCGGCCATGTTGGAGCACCGCCTTTAGTCGAGGTTTATGTTATTGCTCCTGTAATACCATCTACCAAAAACGACAAATACCAACCAAATTTAGTGTCTACTCTTCTTTTGTATTGATTTAAAATTATTTAACTTCATTGGGCGATTCAGATGTATCTCTACAACCGTCAGTGCTTTATTAAACCTCTCCCAAACGATATATATATATATATATATATATATATATATATATATATATATATATATATATATATATATATATATATGTTCCTGTTAAATATTTTAACCATCACTTAGTAATCTAATCCTTATAAATTGGTGCACACGGCTAGTTTGTTCTTTGTGGCTTCTAAGTATCTTTTTACCATTATATTTGTGTACTGTGTTCGTTACTTTTAAATAAATTCATTCGTGGTGATTACTTAACTGTTCATACACATCTTCAGTATTCCTTTGATTCTTCCTGTCTTGGTGCAGTATTGATTTATGTTATATCTTTACGTATTATGCTCTTTAAAACCGTTTGGGATTAGAATCGGACTGCTTTTTCCTTTTTTAAAATATCGTTTTCGCTCTATATAACGACAGCCTTTTTGTATTTGATAAAATTTCAATTATTTCTAGAATTCTTTGATTCAGATAGTTTTGTGTCTTTTATCGATGTTGTTATCATGGTTTGACCCGCCTTTGTGAAGTACTCTCATCGGTCTATCGAGAGATTCATACAATGAATTCTTTAATGATTTCCTCTTTTGGAATTTCCTATTCTCATATTTTCCTCATATTCTGTTTTAAATACATTTTCTGTCCTTCCGGTTCTACTTTTGTTGCTCAGTATTCTATACATGTTCTAATGTTTGCTTGTTCTTTATTTTGTAATTTAGTTTGATTTCGAAAATGTTACGTCTCTTTCTGTGATTCAAACAGTCAATGTAGTCTTTGTTTTATTTATACTTTAATTGCGCTGTTTACGCCTGTATGTGTGACTGTGTCAACATTTTGTCACCAAACTCCTCCGCAACCACGGGACCGATTTCGACCAAACTTGGTGTGAGGATCCGATCCGTGCGAACCGGAGGACTGTGAACATCTATATGGGATTCACGAAAATTAACCGGTCCGGTTCCAGTCTGGTAAAATCCGACAAAACGAATTACCCCTCTCTCACTATTCCGTTACTCTCCTTCTATTTCTTATGCTTACTACCTCTTGCTCTTATTGAGAGCTGTACTGTGAGGAGTGGTAATTGACAGAATTGCAGAGAATGTTACTTCTCATAACTCTCCCTTAACCGGTTGAGCTCTTTTCCATGTCTCCTTCGGTGTTACTTTGATGTTTCTCTCTCGCATATATATATATATTACATATTGAACTCACTCTCTCATCCAATGCTACCTCTCATAACTCTCCCTCTCTCTCTCTCTCACACACACACACACACACATTTACTACTTCTCTTAGTTCATTCTGTCTTAACTGGTTGCGTTCTTTCCAATGTTTCTATCGGTGTCATTTTGAAAAAAAAAATACTGTTAGTCTTCGGTGAAAATTACAATTACATACTCTCTAAACACTGTCTTAAAGTCCAATTTTTATGTTACTGAATAAACGAATTTGACCATAAAAAGGCTGGAAATTTAGTATTTTTAAAGATATTAATAGAATTTGTCGAATCTATTTTAATACTGTCGGAGCTATTCTTATGTCTGTTTACATCGTTGAGTGTATGAATATGTTACTGAATGCACTGTCGTCTGATATTTCACACATGCGTAGAATTCTGAAATAGAAGACGTAAAAGTATGGAAATTTCGGAAACTTTACGCATTCGAAACTGCATGAAAATAGGTTCGACTAATTTTATTATTACCTTAAAAAATACTAAATTTTCGTCATTTTTATGGTCAAATACATTTAGAGCAAGTCAACAACATAGAAAGCGCACTTTCAAATATTGTTTAACGGGAGTCGTGTAATTGTAAATAGATATCCAAGGTAAATATTTACAATTAATACCGTGAAAACTCCCGTTCAGAGAACTTAGCTAAAATACTAGCTGAATCGTCTCAAAACTTTCAATGTATAATTGTTATAAATATTCACGCTTTCAACAGTACACTATGCCCAGAAAAAGAAAGAGCAGCAACCTGTCCCAAAAAAAATTCCCGTTCCCAAAAAATTGCTGAGCTAACAGACGCTAATTGAAGAAAACAGATAAGGAACTAGCTTTTGTAAGTGTCTCGAAATAAAGGAAATGAGATGCAAGAAACCCGTGCAATGGAAACACCAGAAGAAACAGAGGTACGGAGAAATACAGATCGGCTGAAGAGACAGAAATCCCGTGCAATGGAAAGACCAGAAGATTCAGAAGTACGGAGGAATACGAATCGGATGAGAACACAGGAAACCCGTGCAATTGAGAGACCAGAAAAGAAGAGAAACACGGAGGGATGTGAGTCGGCTGAGGACACAGAAAAGCCGTGCAATGGAAATACCACAATAAACAGAAGCACGAACAAATACTGATCGGCTGAGGAAACAGGACTCTAGTGAAAGGAAGTCGCTGCCACAAATTCATCAGCGACAAGCAAACAACCAGGCACGATACCAATCGAGACTTCGTCAGCAAAGAACTGACACTGAGAGAATGGCTATGGAAATTGATGTGGCAGATTTTCATGAGAAAGAACGAAACCCAAGCCTTATATTGCACTACTGTGGAAGCATTTTTAACAGAACATGCCCTGACTGCAAAGGTCATAGCTTCTGTGCATTTGACCAATGTAGTCTAACTTCCCACTACCCTCTGCTGTAGTAAAGGAAAACTTAGCAATGAGAAAGTTCCACAGATAAAAAACCCAGAATTAATAGCTAAGTTCTATGATGTTAATCTTTGCGGTCAAATGTTTCTGTACAAAATTAGTCGCTACAATAATTTACTGACAATGGCCTCACTTGGATAATCCACCAGTTGGACCACATGGTGGTAGCACTTTTATGACTACTTTCAAGATTCAAGGAAAGTTGTACCATCGCAACGAAAGCCTCCTACCAGCAGTAAATAGGAAGCCAGTCTACTAATGAAAAGTAGACACCTGATGCATCAATATGCAGTAGATCAATATGCAAAGATAGAGCAAGATCGATTACACATCCTGAGAACTCAACAGAAACAACTTAAGGCTGAAAAGTACCAGGACCTTCTGGATGCTATTGCAAATGGTGACATGAATGACGTAGGGTCTAAAACCATTCTTCCGGCATTACATACTGGTTCTCCTCGGTTTTACAGGGAGTGATTTCAAGCTGGAATGACCCTGGTGAGAGAGTTTGGAAAGCCAGACTACTTCATCCCTATGACAACCAACTCGAAGTGGTCTGAGATAACGGAAGCCCTCTTTGGTTCTGGGAACAATGTGCATATGTTAAGCATTGGGTTCAAATTAAACTGCCGTTCCTACATTCAATATTTCCGACATTGTACCTATGTTAGAAATTATTATTATTATTATTATTATTATTATTGTTGTTGTTGTTGTTAAGGCGGCGAGGTAGCAGAATCGTTACCACGCCGGACAAAATGCTTAGTGTTATCTTCTCGTTTTACGCTCTGAGTTCAAATTCCGCCGTAGCTGACTTTGCCTTTCATCTTGATTAATTAAGTACCAATTAAGTACTGGGGTAGATATAATCGATTATCCCCCTCCCCCAAATTTCAGACCTTGTACCTATATTAGAAAGGATTATTATTATATGTATATGTCACTGCACAACGTCTTCAACCTCAAGTTGATCAAGTCCTTCTGAATGAGACTCATTAGGTTTAAAATGTCTCGGAAGCCATGATGTGGTTCCTTAATTTTCTTAGATTAACCACCATCACCACCTGGCTCCTGAGTACTTTTAACGGTGACTACTCTGTTGCAAAATATTTGGGCCAAAATCCTGGTTTGAGATTAACTTTCTCCTTCCTTCCTAACCGACTTGGTCCGGAAATGGAATCACAGGTACTTTCGTTCTTACTCTGAAAAGTTCAGAGTGAAACAAACAAAGCTATTGCACAATTTATTGTCATATCACTACAACACTTTAATAAAAATTCTTCAGGTAGAATTATGACATACTCATTGAACACATGTTTTATTATAGAAGCTACAAATGCAATTAATTATAGTAATTTTTTTTAATAATATTTAATTGAAATTTGCATGAATCCTGCAGATAATGTGAGTTACTGAAGCTAGAGTAATTAATATCTAACTGGCATCTAGTTGCAATATGATTTAATTAAAACCTTGGTTATGTTAGTGGCAATTGTTGTTAGCCAGAAATCTTTTATTTTTGAATTCGTTAAGAACGGCCTTCTATTTAGGAAGCATCGTAATTAAATACCACATGACGCCGCTTTTATTAACTCTCATAGATTTCCGTTGGCCAAGTGGAGAGCTGTCACGGCAGACGAATAAAAGATATGGATTGTACAGGATAGCAGATATCTGGTTATCAAAGAATTTTAATACTCTAGGCTTGGAAATATTTACACCCTTCCTAGCTCACCTTTACCCACCTAGAATATCTAAATAATAAATTCTGTAGAATCAACGAACAACTTACACTGGACATTTACGAAAGAGTGATATGAACTTAGTACACAAAAACGAGGTAACAACGTCGCAGGAATGTATAAATGTATGAAAAAAGATAGAGAATGTATTGGTTGGTTTATGCAAATTAATAACAAAGTATGGGAAAGGAGAGAAAGAAAACTGCCATTTAAGAGACTCAATGGTTGTTTTGCGTGTTTTGAAAATACAAAAGAGGAGGCGATATATAAAAGCAATAAATACAAGGCGGCGAGTTGGCAGAACCGTTAGCACGCCGGGTGAAATGCTTAGCGGTATTTCGTCTTCCGCTACGTTCTGAGTTCAAATTCCGCCGAGGTCGACTTTGTCTTTCATCCTTTCGGGGTCGATAAATTAAATACCAATTGAGTACTGAGGTCGATGTAATCGACTTATCCCCTCCCCAAAAATTTCAGGCCTTGTGCCTATAGCAGAAAGGATAGAAGCAATAAATATGAACAACAGAATTTTAATAAGCGTGCTTATATGCGTTTATAATGAAATGTGTCTGAAAGATTCGAGTATAGCCTAGTCTAAAGACGAAGATATCAATCCTCGATGGGCTTCCAGTTTCCGTCAAACAAATCCACTCACAAGGTTTTGGTTGACTCGAAGTTATAGAAGAAGTCACTTGCTCAAGGGGGCATGTGGTTGGGAAGCAAACTTTTTATCACACATCCACGCCTCCACCTTGTGTACCACAAATAAATGTTTATTCTGTGAAGTCATCTTCTAGACGTAAATATCATTTAGTTTTATTCATATGTATTTTTGATCAAATCTTTCCATAGTCGACTTTACCTTTAATTTATGAATCGTCTGCAGAAGCTTTGATATACTGGTCATACTCTTCTCTCCGTAATTATTGGTCATTGTACCTAAGTTAAATAGCAGTTCAATTGATTATAGTCTATAGTCGCAAATCATGTATTTGAAATTTTAAACAGAATAAGTGAGCGATGAATACGATAATTGATAAACAATATAAGAGAAATCAAAACTATACATCCCCCATTCAGAGAAGCTAACAAATATCGATTACAAATTTTGGCACACACAAACATAAACACACACAAACATACCCCCCCCCCCCATATATATATATATGTGTGTGTGTGTGTGTGTGTGTGTGTGTGTGTGTGTGTGTGTGTGTGTGTGTGTGCGCGTGTGTGTGTGAGATAAGTTCTTTCAGTTTACGTTCACCAAATACACTCACAAAGCTTTGGTCGACCCGAAGTTATAGCAGAAGACACTTGCCGTGAGACCGAGCCCGAAACTATGTGATTAGAAAACAAACTTCTTCCCACACGCCTATGCCTGATGGTTTCTGTGCAACTTTGCCAATCCTTTTCTTATCAGAATATTCATTTTATCATTGACGATGACAGACTCAGTCTTGATTCTATTAATTTAAAATCAGTTTTGAAATGTATTCTTTTATGGAATTTCCAATGTAGTTATAAAATGTCAACATTGCTCTTGTGTTTGTCTGTACTTGCAAAGTGTAATCAGTGCTTTCACCTTCCCCTATTACCGTAGAGAAATTCCTAAAATGTAAATAAAAGATAGAAAACAATCAATTTCACTTATCTTTCTTCTGCTTTGTATTACATCTTGTTATCGAGTTTGTTTCAAAATCATCGTCGAATCACAATAAACATGCTCTCTCTCTCTCTCTCTCTCTCTCTCTCTCTCTCTCTCTCTCTCTCTCTCTCTGCTTCTTTCTTTCGCTGGCCGTTCTCTTATACAGAATGCCAGAAAGACCTAAAAATGCCAAAAAGAGAGAATTTTAGCATATCTCTTATAGCCGAAGAGCATTATTATATCGTCTTGAAATACTTGGCAACTGAATATCCTTTTTGATATAGTCTTGGTAATGATAAATTATTAATTTTCCTTCAAGGTGACCGTTAAATTATAAGAATTGATCTGTTTTATATTCTATTAGAATATTAAAACAATATCAGGAAAGTTTGATAACATCCAAGCTGAAGGATATTACATGTCACTTTTATGTT
>NC_068998.1:14408774-14417934 GCF_001194135.2 Octopus bimaculoides | reverse complement strand
TATATATATATATATATATATATATATATATATGTATATGTATATGTGTGTGTGTGTGTGTGTGTGTGTAAAGCAGTAAGCTAGCAGAGTCCTTAGCACACCAGTCAAAATTCTTAGCGCCATTTCCTCTGTATTTAAGCTCTGAGTTCAAATCCCGTCAGGGTCGACTTTATCTTTCATGGATCAGGGTATTTATTATTATTATTATTATTATTATTATTATTATTATTATTATTATGTTTGCTGTGTACTGTTTTAGTTACATCATGAAACATTTGCATCTAAGATCGAACAATATTTTGAGCACGATTAATTTCAAATAACTTATACATTCGACATTTTTGGGGTTGCTTCTTCTATATGCATGTGGTTGAGAATCTTCGTTCTACACGTATTATTTTTTTTAAAAACCAGAATAGAAAGAAATGACCATTGCTGTTTATTGGGAGTCGGATATTAATGAGAGGGAAGAAGTTACGTTCAGAACATATCAGAAATTTATAAAGACCTTGTCCAAATGTTTGCAGCAGAGTGAAATTACCTAAGGGATACAAAAGATACCGGGTGATGGTGTTAAATTGGACGATGTGTTGAGTCTAAGACCCATATCTTTGGTTATCGGAATATGAAAGATTAAACGTCGAAATGTAACGTGACATCCTGTTCATTTACCAAGACTTGGCAACATTTCAAGTTGATATCAGCGTTATCCTTATGATTCCCGGAAATATACCCTTGGTATAAACTTTTATTGTACATAAAGTGTTCCTCTTTCAAATATTGAGATAAATCGTTGAACAGTCAAACAGTCACTGAGTAACATTTCGTATATGAAGTGTTTCTGTTCCGAATAATCGGTGAGTTCGATTCATGAAATAATTATAGAGTAGGATATCTTGAATGTCTCTACAGCAGTTCACTCTGTGGTGGTGTGATATTACTCTCTTCATGTTCGAGTACTCAGCTAATGCATTTGTCTTTAATGTTGTTGTTCTTTTTTGTTTTCTTTATTTTTTTTTGCAGACGATGTCTCGCAAATGATATACAACATACAAAGCCTTTCTGAACTGGTTTCAATGCCAACCTCAGGATATCCGTGGAAGCGTCAAACTGACGTTTGGATTTCGGAGATTTTAATGTAAATGGAATGAGCTTTCTCTACAATTGAATGAAATATCCCAAATGTCGGGACCAGTATTGTTAATATAAATTTACAGTGTGGAATTTCTTTTATAAAGAAGAATACCTTCATCGGCCATAGTTTTTAGTTTGACATTCTTCGGATATTGCATCCTTGCTCGCAATACCTTTGTATGACACATTTTTATTAATAACGAAATATTTGTAGCAATTACTTTAACTGAAAAAATACAAATATAAAAACAGAGAAAATAGCTGAGAAATAGAGAGAGATGGAGAGAAAGAGAAAGAGAGAAACTACATTCTTTCGTATAGAGTGTTGACATGTTCGAGATTTCTTATCTATATGGTTATTTGGCATCGTGTAATTTCAATTCCACGTGCACTAAATGAGGCTCCTATCTATTATTTCACAATGATAGCAGCTGTATAAAAACAGACACACATTGTCCAACACTTGTTATCGCATATTTCCATAGAATCTCCAGCGGTATGATAATAGTATCTAACATGAAAGTAGTTTCTGTCTTTCTTCCACCTACTCTCATCAACAGTATCTGTAATCCAAAGATAACTTCAAGAATTTGAAAAGATTCACCTCAAACTGCAGTTTTAAATTGATTTCAAGTCAAGCTGTTTATATTCATTTTTATTGAATTGGTTCTATACGAAGATACATGAACGTTTAGAAAACTGTGGTGATGGTGGTAGAGGTAGTGTTGGCGGTGGCAAGAATATCGGTTATTTTTATCATATTTCGCAATAACAGCTTTTTATAGTTTTAAATGTGCATTTAAATCGACAAAAGTTACAAGAACTGGTATTATAATGAACTTCTGAGAAGCTAATTTTGAGACAACATAACAGTCTGTCGTTAGTAAATGTTGAGATAGTTTTGGATAGGGTGGATGACGTCCTTCGAGTACATAATAAAGATTATAGAAAGATTTCCACGCAGTTTTCAAAGAGATTGGTTAACTGAAATATGAAGTAGATTGAATAAATTGGACTCGAGGATGACCGTTCCTTTAGATCCAATCCGAATTTTCACACATTCAACTGTATAATTAGATGAAAACTATATGGAAGCCCATTAAATGTATATGTATGGGTGTATTTATGTATACACATATATGTATGATTTTTTTCATTAATTGTAAATTTTATTAATAATATTAGGATAGCAACATTGTAGAATCGTTAGACCGTCAGATAAGAACATGGTTTGTTCTGAGTTCAAAACCCCACATTCACCCTTTCGGGATCGATAAAATAAAATAGAAGTAAAATTCTAGGTTGGCGGTTTCAACTGCAGTCAGTTCTTCACTCTGCGAAAATCATAAAACATAACTGCAAATCTGTCTTTTAGTTGAGATTCTTCCCTTTTCGAGTTGGTTTGAACTGACCAAACATGGTTATTTTACCTTCTCTAGTATAAAATAATTTCAATAGATTGACATTTCTTCCATCATTGTTCAAACACCTTTATTCATTTGTGTTGTTCAAATGCATACCATTTTCAAATATATGTATATACGTTTAGCTGAGTCAGTGGTAGTGAAAAGAACCGGAACAAAACAGTGAAAACTTACATTTTGCGAGAGGAGGGAAGAAGAGTTATTTTCTATGCAGTGGTGTTAGTTGTAGTTGAATCGTGTCGAGCCACTATATCTCAAGTGTCATTAATATTGCAAAGAGCAATAGCAGGCGTGAAACTGATGGTAACATTATGGCCACTTATGTGCGATGACCAAATGTCATGTTTAGCTGAATGTTTTATAGCTTCATGTTTATTTTTATTTTTTACCCATGAGTAAACATCACGATTTCTGCTCAACATGTAAACATTCCAAATGCTACATTTTCCTTATATATCAATGTATCAGAAATTTCCCAGCCCCTATTCCGATTAGATAAGAAAAATATGTCTATTTAGAAATATAAATCAAAATGAAATACTTTATGAAAGCATAGCAGTATGGGCAAAGAATTTATTCGACTCAACTAAAAATAACAAGAAATAGGAAAAATAATAAAAAATAATAGCGGTCAATCAAAAGCTGTGGTAACCGAAATTCTAAATGTGTTTCTTTGACTACTTGCAGAAGTCAACCTAAGGTTAACCAATGATATATTGTCTTTTTGTTACACCTTATAAAGGATTCTGAAAGCAAAAAAGTGATATCAGGTACACAAATGAACGCTGGACAAATGCCGAACAAGTAGACCAGAACATTTGATAAACAAATGACGTATTCAGGCAATTATTCGAATCAAACGATATGACAGGGGTGGAACGGCTCAAAACATAGTTCAAATTCCATGAGTACGGCACACAACGAATAATTCACCTTCACACAATACAACGAAGCTTATACAAGCACCTGTTTCCTTTTTTTTTTTTAAATCTTCACCACATCTAATTCTTTTTTATTCTAGGCACAAGGCTCGAAATTTTGGGGGAGGGAGCCAGTCGATTAGATCGACCCCGAAATGATAAAAGGCAAAGTCAACCTCGGCGGAATTTGAACTCAGAACGTAAAGACAGACGAAATACCGTTAAGCATTTCGCCCGGCGTGCTAACGTTTCTTATTTCTTTATTTCCCACAAGGGGCTACACACAGTGGGGAAAAACAAGGACAGACAAACGGATTAAGTAGATTATATCGACCCCAGTGCGTAACTGGCATTTATTTAATGGATCCCGAAAGGATGAAAGGCAAAGTCGACATTGGCAGAATTTGAACTCAGAACGTAGCGGCAGACGAAATACCGCTAAGCATTTTGCCCGTCGCGCTAACGTTTCTGCCAGCTCGCCGTCTTCTTCACCACATCTAAGTGCCAACCTAACATGTTGCTAGGAAACCAATTTGTATCATATATTACTAAGCAGCAATTTATGGAGCAATTGAAATTTTCATCACTGACTATATTACTGTACAACTTATTGAATTCTTGAATTTTCTATAAAAATTGAAATTGAAATTTGAAATTAGGAAAAAAAGGAATTTCGCTATGAAACCTAGTGAGCGTCTAATATTTTAAACTGTCTAACACTTACGGAATATTATTCTGTGTCTTCAGTTTCAACTTTTACGTTGTCTCTTATTTTGTATCTACCATTAAAAAAACAAAACAATTGTTGAAATTTATGTGGTATCTTAATAAATGTTAAAAATATTTTTTTAAAAATTACCATTCGTTTTAAAACCCATTTGTATTTTTTACTCCAATACCAATTTCCTATGTTCTTATTTGTGTGGAAGTAAAACTCTTTTTCTTCTAGATATATACATACATTTCGTTGAAGCAATGCTAGTGGCTAGTAACTTGGTATACAACACAATATAGGTAAGTTTCAGAAGAAAGTGTAAATTGCACTTCATTATTCGAAGCTTCGATGAAGCTATAGGATGTTATTCAGGCGCTCAACTATCAGTCCACTGCACCTTATAGCAGAAACAGCTGTAAGCTAATGAGGTGCAAAACACAACCGACGTTTTTCCTGTGTCAACACTTTTTCTGATATATATATATATATATATATATATATATATATATATATGATATTGATTTGACTGGGATACATACATATATGTGTGTGTGTGTGTGTGTGTGTGTGTGTGTGTTTATGTATGTATGTATGCATAAATATACGCACATAGCATAAATAAATAAATATGTGCATATATTCGTAAGTAAAGCGAGATACAGACGACTGTACAAGGTTTGACACACGCACACGTGTTAATACACTCGCTTATACACATAAGTAAATATATATACGCACATACATGTTGTTGCAACGGTGGTGGTTGGTGTTATGATGGTGCTGATATTATTTCGGTGGAATATTTGTGGAGATTATCGAGCCGTAACGGTTCTCATTACCAACACTGTCAGGAACTATTAATATAATGATTTACATCATTTCCTGTCAGCGTATTCAATAGATGTATTATTTAAAAGATAACAACAAATATCGTGCTTAGCGTGGTAGGATAATAGCTAATGAAAAATATGTAACAGATAGTCATGACCTTGCTTACCGCAATTATGAAATATTTGCTTAGGAAATGTACAATATGGTTCGTTTCATTGAGGAAAAAAAAAAAAAAAAGGAATTGAAGAATTTAGTGATGATAACTACATGAAAAACAACAGGTATGTTACGGATATTATATAAACACATGCAGCATTAGAATTTAATTATTCTGTGAGAATATCACAAGGACAATATCAGTTGTTTTAAATTTTCTGCTGAAGCATAGAAGGCATCTCTAGATATGCTTTGTTATTATCCTGAACTCATCAGCGATACATAGCTCCATCCGACTTGCCGAAGTAATGAAGAACGATTCTCTTATAACTGTACAACCTTGTACAATGTTATACTCTACAGTGCATTTGGAAAACGAAATCAGAATTGTTCCGAAATAGTGAAGTCATTTCGAAATTGAATCTGTGGGGAAAAAAACACGAATGATAATTCTATATTAACTTATTTCATGGACAGAAAATTTAATATTTAACTAGAAATAAATATGGTGTCAACGATTCCAAGGATTTGTCGAAAGAAAAAGCGTTTACTTGCAGAGATGTTTGATCCAAAAATGCAACTCTTTTATAATCCTGTATATCCGGTTTGCAATAAATCTGAGAGTCGTTAGGTCAGCATCTACATAAATTGTTCATTATCTTTGTTGTTAGTTATGTCACTCCTTTCCAGTGCTTACAATCCAAAAGGATGCTCGTAGCGTAATCACCATAAAACGCTCGATTAGCTTCTTGTTTCGAGAAAAGATCCGCATTAACTATAAAATGTTAATTGTATAGTCACTTCTAATAGCCAGTGTAATCTGGATTAATGGCATGGTAAAGAGAGCACCAACACTTGTTTCCCCTTCGTTCTTGACCTGCCAAAAAAGTAATATAACCATTTCCCAAATCTTTCCACAAAGCAACGTGGTTATAATACTTTGATCAATAATTACATGACATTTGTGGTACATGGCGAAACAAAATACACCTATAGTTTATAATTATGTAAGCAATCTGAAGATTTTCTGGCATTAATCAACTTGACTGTCTATTATTATTTAACTAGGAAGCAAATCAAGTATCCTCTCATATGGTGGTAAAACTGGTATTCGGTTGTGTCTCCGCACGCAGGAGATGTATTAACAATCTCATTACAGCATAGTCATTTGATGTATAGAGCTTGTTGAAATTACTTTTCAGACTCTGAGGGATTGTAACAGCCAAGAGGTGTTTGTATGGCATTTTAAGTCGTCTTACTCTTTTACTCGTTTCAATCATTTGACTGCGGCCATGCTGGAGCACCACCTTTAGTCAAACAAATCGACCCCATGACCTATTTTTTGTAAGCCTAGTGCTTATTCTATCGGTCTCTTAGGTCAAACCGCTAGCTTACGGAGACGTAAATACACCCGCATCAGTTGTCAAGCGATGGTGGTGGGACAAACACAGACACACAAACATATATATACATATATTTATACCCAAATGATTTATGCCCAACTACACACACATATATATATGTGAGCGTGCACACACACACACACACACACACACACACATGTATACATATATATATATATATATATATATATATATACGTACACATACATTCATACGCGCACACACATGTGTGTGTGTGTATATATGTATGTATATATATATATATATATATATATATATATATATATATATAATTTGTTGATGTTAAATTTCACTGTATGCTTGCAGTATTAAATAATAAGTTAGTCTGGAAATTTGCATAGACGGTGATGGGTTATTATATAAACATCAGTCCATTTCATGATTACAATTTCATTGGACAATTGCTGGTAGAAGAGTCATCTCTTTCAATTATAGGAGCTATTTTGCAATTAACTGCAAATGCCTGCTTTGCATACCAATACAGTATGTGATTTTGCACCTACGCTGTCTGCAAAAGAATTTGTTTTTATGCTCTTTCAATACTTTTGCAGATTTTATCGTCACTTCATTATCTTTCAACTATAAGGCGGTGAGCTGGCAGAATTGTTAGCACGCTGGGAAAAATGCTTGGCAGTATCTCGTCCGTTTACGTTCCGAGTTCAAATTCCGCCAGGGTTGACTTTACTTTTCATACTTTCGAGGTCGATAAGGTAAATATCAGCTGAGCATTGGAGTTGATGTAATCGAATTTCTCCCACCCTCAACATTATTGGCCTTGTGCCAAAACTTAAAACCGAATGTCTTTTAGCATGATTATTCATTGAGAAACTTTATACTTTACTCAATCTTGGTGCTTATATTTGCCATTGACTAAAGCACAGTTCCTTTCATCTGAGGAAAAATTGTAATCAACGTTATTCAGCTTATATTTGTTCGATCTCATTCTTATTTATTGGTTGTGAGTTCTATAAAATGCAGTGTTACTTCTCCATGCAGTGTTGCTGATGTAATATCTTTATAGAGTGACGACAATGCATAAAATAATTAGGTGTAACTAACAAGCATAACTGCTAACAGTTGTGTGGACGAGTCAATAAAAATATTCCATACTTCTGGATATGAATCAGCGGTCAACCAATTTTACCAAGTGGTATATTTCACTTTAATAGTATGAAAATATTATTTCAGAGAAAATTTTTAAAAAACATACACTCGCGCACGCACACACGCACACACAAATTGACACATATAGGCATGCATGTATGTGTTTATACCTCCATCCCAGTGTATCACTGGTACCTACTTTATCGAACCCAAAAGGATGAAAAGCAAGGTCGACCACTGCGAAATTTGTACTCATAACGTAAAGACGGATGAATTGCCGCTAAGTATTTTGCCCAACGTGCTAACGATTCTACCAGCTCGACGCCTGATAATAATAATAATTCTATATTTTGGCACAAGATCAGCCATTCTGGGGGATGGCCAAGTTGATTAAATCAACTCCAATGCTCAACTGATGCTACTGTTATCAACCCCGAAAGGATGAAAAGCAAAGTCGACCATAGCGGAATTTAATCTCAGTTAAGACGGACGAAATGCTATTAAACATTTTGCTTGGCATGCTTAACGATGCCAGCTCGACGCCTAGCTTGTATCCGACTTTCAATTAATTGCGTGTCTTACGCTAATGTGGAAACTATCGTCAGGTCTTTTTGAGGAGATTTGTATGGATACGTTAAAAAATTCGGCTGCTGCGTATTAAACAGAAAGGTCATCGAAAGATCATCGAAAGGTCATCGAAAGGTCATCGAAAGATCATCAGAAACTGCAAAAGAAGACATACAAATTTGAGCGTGGTATAGATAGATTATCGTAATGCATACGATATGATATCACACTCTGGATAAGAAGAACTATCAAAATGTATGGAGTAGTAGAAAAAATGTGATTCCTTATATGGAGCAGTATGAAATGTTGGGGAACTGAATTGACAGCATAGAATTACGTGTTAAGAGAAGTTTAAATTAGGAGAGGAATCTTTCAGTGGGACAAGGTATCCCCACTAATTTTTGTGCTGGGAATGATTCCCTTGAGTGAAATACTGCAGAAGACAAGGTAGAAGGTAGTTGGAGTAGGGAAAGGAAAGCTTAATCACCTCCTGTTCATGGATGATTTGAAGTTGTTCACAAAAGCGAGGTAGAACTAAACAGTCCAGTCTGTGCAGTCGTTGATGTGGTTAAATATGAAGAATTTTTTTCCTTTTTCTTTTTTTTTTTTTTTGTACACTGTTGTTGATGTTTTGGTTGGCATCCACTGGAAAAAACCTTTGATCGACCCAGGGTTATAATAGAAAACACAATCGCGGTGCTACGCAGTGGAGTTGAGCCAGAAGCCATATGATTGCGAAGCAAATTTTTTATCACACAGCCACGCATTGGCTTACGTATGTGTGTGTGTTTGTACATATGCATGAATGTATGGATGTATGTATTTGTTTATGTATGTCTGAGTGTATTTATGCATGTATGCGCATATGTATGTATGTGTACATGT
>NC_068998.1:14404076-14406729 GCF_001194135.2 Octopus bimaculoides | reverse complement strand
TATTTCGTTGAGTTTTTCGGGTTTATGCTTATGAGAAATCGATCTTTTCGAACTCACTGCGGAATTGTTACCAGACAGAGATTTATTCCAAAATATAAATAGACGGGATTTGTTTTCGTGATATGCTGAACATCATTCTTTCTTTTTAATATATATTTTAATGTATATGTTGCCGCACATGAATTGAGATGCTTTTATCAAGTAAAGTATAGATATATGCAATTTTAGCTTTCTGCTATAGTTTGTCATCATTAACAGTGATGCGACATTTGATTTGCAGAGTCGTTTCATAAAGAGTCATAAAGAAATGTCTTTCAATCTAATAGTTAAATGATTCGGGAAAATGTCTAATTTTGAAAGTTATTTTTCATCACAATCTGGAGCTCTGTGGTGCAGCTCTGACCAGATTGAATTTGTAAGCATTTTTCGCTAATTTCAGAATATTTCAAATAGTTTGTAAATTTTACTCATGAAGCATCTTCAGTTTCATAATAACAGAGGTTGTATTAGGATTTTCGACATTTAAATACAGGTTGTCAACATAACTTTTGATCTTCACCATATTTTCACATCTGTTGTCCATCGTCAGTTACGGTCCTAATTAATTTCAACCGAACATGTTCTAAATTTAACGTCGGGCCACCCAAATCACCTAATCCTCTATCCTACTGTTATGATGAAGGCCAAATTCCAGAGGATAAATGGTTATGACAAAACGCTGTCACCTAACAGAACATGAGCGCCAATACATATGTAATAACTCGAATAACAATCATATCAGCTGGCGGCAAATTCTATAGCCGTTTTCCCCTGTGCATTTAACGTGAGCGCAGACACCACAGATCTTCAGTCCAAGGTCATTGTCCTATAACATGACTACAATCTTGGCTTTCAGGTGTCTGTGTTGGTTAACAGAAACGTTTACTCTTGACGTTATTTTCATTCTAAATGTTATACGTTGTGATTAAGATTGAACATTTGAAAACCAGCACATACGTCTTCTTGGCCCACTATTCCACGAAACGTCGTCACGGGACAACCTTCAGGCACTGCTTCCATACGGAAAACATCAGTCATTACAACTTACGGCTGGATTCCCAAGCACGACCAACTGAGACTATTGATATTATCTGGTCCTCTCATTCTTGATCTACCCCTCCATCCCTTGCGAATTTTTCCTGGGGCATTCTGATCATATGTCCGTACAATCCAGAGAAAAATATCGAAGTAACGGTGTAGTTCTTTGGTTATCAATTCTCAAACGAACGAAAAACAAATTTGATTTCAGTGAGATTTGAAATTGCAACGCAGTGTATCTTATGGGATTTATTCCCGTAAGATATTTTATACGACGCTCTAAAGGTTCTACCATTTCGTCCATTTCAGTTCTAATTATAACTCATCTAAAACAAACAATGTTATCTGGATTTTCATTTTCACTTGGAGTCATACAAATTTGTTGTTGTTGTTGCTTAAGCCCTGGTCAGATTTGATCGAGCAGACCTAAGTATTCCAGTTGCTACCTCCTCGACCTTTTAATGTAAATCGGGCTACATTATCTAATATGTGTCCTTTCCTCATTTAAGACTGTTTAATGTGATTTCTGACAGATTTGGCTAGTCTAGCAGGTCAATTAACCACACATATGATCCTTCGTAGGCGTATCTCATTCATACTTTCATAGAATATAGTATATAGATTTCTAACAAATTTTTCACGTTATCGCTTGACCTACAAGAAGCAAGGATTAAATATCCATCAAATCACACACTCTACCGTTATTAAAGCGTAAGTACATATGGGATAAAGTAGTTGTAGATACTTTAGGATAGTCAAGACTGGAATGTTATTAATCATGTCTTTCCTATCAAAGCTCAGAGATAAACAACAAAAACGACAGCGCTTATCATGACTTAGACTCTAAACATAATTCTTTGCGAGAAAGCTGAAGTGTAGCAATCAATACTTGATATTAATGTACTGAAACCGAAGTCAGAATAGGATTTATGAAAATATTAATGCTATTTTGGGGACATACGTTGTTGTACACTAGAAACAAGTTCGATGAAGGATCTCAGGGAAGTATTTTTGCTATGAATGACAGTTACAATCTTGTATCGGTGTTCATAGCAAACTGGACATGTAGCAAGTTTTCAGTAAGAACTTTCAAATATGCTTAACCAACGAAACATTAATAAGTGTAGTTGTGTCTAAATTCCAAGAGATATAGGCTAGGAGCAGGCAGGCGGGCAGTTAAGAGAGATAATATGTAGAGATGTAAATTTAAAAATAGAGCTATCCAGCTAGAGACAGAAGGATAGATATTTACATAGATAGATAGATAGATAGATAGATAGATAGATAGATAGATAGATAGATAGATAGATAGATAACTTTCTTTATTAGCCACACAGGGCCAAACACGGAAGGGACAAAATACAATGTAGAGCTTTTCTTTTCAAAAGAAAAAAGAAAATAGAAAAAAAAGGAGGAAAAAATTCCGATCAAAAGGGATCCTGTAAAAAAAACGATCAAAAGGGATCGTGTATCATAGAACAGAGTAGAAAATGTAAGAAACACATTAGGTTTACCCGTGGAAAGAAAAGCCTACGTAAAAGACAAGGTAACCTCAGGCAGGGAGGGGAAAACACAT
>NC_068998.1:14400308-14403844 GCF_001194135.2 Octopus bimaculoides | reverse complement strand
TATTGAAGCTTTCATGGAACAAAACTTGCCTCTCTATTCTCACCTTCTTTTTCAAGTGGTATTTAAAAAAAGTTGATGAGCGATTGGTCAGAGTGGAAAGTGTTTGTCTCTAAACCTTTCGCTCGAGTCCACCACACACATTCTTTCACCATGGCCACCAGTACGATGAAAACTGCCTTGCCTTCCCGGTTAAGAGAAGGTGGCGGAGCAATTTTCACGATTGACTCGGCCGACAACCGAATTCGTCTTTTTGTATGTCTACTTCTCTGCTTCCCTCTATCTATCTATTTATCTATCTATCTATTCATTTATCTATCTATCTACCTATCTACCTACCTATCTATCTATCATATATATATATATATATATATATCTACGTATCAACTTGCTTACCTATTTTGACCTATCTGTTAACATCTATTTATCTGTCTATCTATTTATCTGCCTATTTACTTATCCATGTATTTATTTGTATATACCTTCTTATCTGTCTATCTGTCTATCTAAGGAACTAAAAATGAAGATTACACAGATCCTGAATAGCTATACCATATAGAGTAGTGAGAGTTCTAGTGACAAAATGGCTACACGTAAGATTCCAGTGATTGGTTGAATCTGTTGACACCTGTCCCCTGTAATCTCTTCATAATCCAACATTAAAATCCTTTTATTTATTATTTTTTTATGGTTTGTTGGCTCGTTATTATTTTTTCTATATTGTATGATCCCCAACTATTGTTAAACGAATGCCTAAACGAGAAAATTCAGATATCATTACCCTCAATAGTGACACATTGGCTGATAATACGATGATGTTGAGAATTAAGACCAATTAAAAGAAAATTTCCCTAGCTATGAGGATAATGAGCGTTAAATACTTGAGATCTTAACAAAAAGAATATCATTTGAATTGATACTGAGAATAATGTCCATACCTGATCTCGAAAAAATTTAGTGCGTGTTTTACACAAGATCGGGTTATGTGAATTATTAATTAACGCTTTGTGGTTTAGAAGCTTGTTTTGCATCCAATGTTTCTGGGTTCAACCCGCTTCGTGGGCACCTAGGGCTAGTGTCTTCTACAATACATTCGGTGTGTATATATACGTGTGAGTTTGCGAGTGTGTATATTTGAGTGATGTCCCTTTGTAAATACAAGTAAGAAGGCTGAAATAGTAGTATATGCCAACACCAAGTTTGTTCTAATTATAACAGCAGTCGTCTTACATCAAGCTATTCGAATTTCACGTTCACCACCATCAGATTTGGCTATGAAATGTGTAGTACATTATACATATATATATATAATCCCGTGCTGCACGGAAAGTGAATCTAACGGTTTTTGTGTGCTTTTAAATGGCTTATAAACACCTTCCACGTTGCAACTGTCTGTGTGTGTGTGTGTGTGTGTGTATATATATATATATATATATATATATATATATATATATATATATATATATATATATATATATATATATATATATATATATATATACATACATATATATATGTATGTATGTATACATAAATGTGTGTATGTATGTATATGTATACATATATGTGTGTATGTATATATATACAAATATATATATGTATGTGAGTGTATATGTGTATATATATCGACCCAGAACTTATTCTTTGTAAGCCTAGTACTTAGTCTATCGCTCTTTTTTGCCGAACCACTAACTTACAGGGACGTAAACACACTAACATCGGTTGTCAAGCGATGGTGGGGTGGTGGGGACAAACAGAGAACAAATATATACATACATATATATATATATATATATATATATATACGACGGGCTTCTTTCAGTTTCCATCTACCAAATACACTCACACAAAACTTGGGTCGGCCCGAGGCTATAGTAAAAGACACTTGCTCGAGGTGCCACTGAAACCAGAACCATGTGCTTAAGAAGCTTCTTTATTTCATTTTATTGGCCATGACGGCCTTACATAGAAGAAAAAGAAAAAAAGAAAGAAGCTGCGGGCTGGACAAAAATATAATGGTATGTGTAATGAAAGTGATAATAATGAATAAATGGGGGGAAACAGCAACGCCCGCCGATTGCTTGATCCCCGAAAACATTGTTCTCTTATATGAGCCAACAAGCCTCTCACAAATGTTCATATTGTTCATGATGTCTATCACTGAGGCTTTTTCGCCTTTCATGCATAACCCTCCTCATCACTTGTGTGTCCGATTCCCGCCAACACCCACGCCCTCTCTAAGCACTCCTTGAGTGGCGTGTCGGCGTCGCCCGGCATCACGTAAAACGTTTCTCTGAAGACATATAGCTCCTGCAATGTGTCCCACATTAAGGCCTCCACAGCTTTCTGCGGAGGACATTCGGGAACCCGGATGCAGGCTATGGTTGCTCCCTTAGGATATTTTTCTAACTCCTTTTCTATCTCTCCCCCTCTGTAGAAGAAGACCGATAATTCTTCTTCCTCCGGTAAAGAGATAGACTTTTCCACCGTCGGCGGCACAATTCCCACCGGCGGTGGTTCAACATCCGTTAGCACCTTTTTCTTTTTTTTTCTTTTTTCCGGTGGGAGAGGAAGAGTCCTCCGGTTTACCCGGGGGACTCAATCCCTCTTCCAACTCCATATTTGTTTGAGGTTTCGGCGGGCTACAATTAATGCCCACCTTTCTCTTTTTTCCTTTCTGTTGAGGCCACCGTCTCCTCATTTTTTTTCCTGTCGTGCAGGACTACATTTTTTAATGGGTGTCTGCTCCTGGGCCACTTTCGTGTCCCGGCGACAATCCTTTTTCAAATGGCCAGGCTCTAGGCATCCGTGACACTTGTGAAGGGACGTCCCTCAAGGATCACAGGATATCTAGATCCTGCCATGGCCAAGTAGTCTAGAAAGGCCAGACTGTCATCGTCTAACTGGGTCCACAACGTTTATATGGCCTTAGCCCCGACCCAGTCAGCAGATGGCAACAAGTTTACATTTAACAATTTAGTGTTTCTGGTGCCACCAAGTCCCCTTTGGATGGTTTCGGCCAACCAACTCTCTTTTAAACCCGGTGGCAACCCGCAGACAAACGCCCGCTTACATTTTCTCCCACAATAAGAGGGGAGGAACAAAATTTTTTCCCCCTCCAGGGGCTGACTGGCGATCTTACGCGCCATCTCCGGGGTTCCAAACGGCAACCATATAGTTGCATATTTTTGGAACCCCTGGCGATATGCGCCTATATATATGTGTGTGTGTGTGTATGTGTGTGTGTGTGTGTGTGTGTGTGTGTGTGAGTGTGCTTGCGTACTTTTAACTATAAGCACAAGATCTGAAATTTTGGGGGAACGAGCTACTTAATCACATCTACTCCAGAACATGACTGGTACCGATTCTATCGATCTCGAAAGAATGAAATGGGGAATCGACATGGACGGGATTTGAAGTCAATGCAACAAAGCGAACGTCATACCGCTAAGCACATTGTCTAGTGTGCTACGGTTTCTGCCAGCTCGCTATCTATCTATCTATTTATCTTTCTCTCTCTCTCTCTCTCTCTCTATATA
>NC_068998.1:14390698-14400038 GCF_001194135.2 Octopus bimaculoides | reverse complement strand
TATATATATATATATATATATATATATAGAGAGAGAGAGAGAGAGAGAGAGAGAGAGAGAGAGCGGGGACACATACATACATACATACATACATACATACATACATACATACATACATACATAAATGCATACGACCGCTATATTCCTATAACAATATTGGAGCATTTCAGAAACGTTCTTTCATCTTATTTCCAACTCTTTGATCAACACATCATGTGCCTGAAAGGTATGAATGTCCTTTAGTAGGACAAGTATATTACAATGCAAATGTTCGCTCGTAATCAAATAAATGTGTAGGCACAATCTCATAAAGAAACAAGCGTCAAATGAAAAATTAATATTCAATGATGAGGAAATTATTAGAAACGTATTATCTGAAAAACTGGGATGAGAATAATGAATATTATAATGAAAGAACTATAGGGAAATGAATATATATGACTAGATATTAAGGAAATAATATAAAATGTAACTGTTCATTATTTCTTTACCATAATTTTTCTATAGTGTTTACGTGAAATAATTGGTTTCAGAAAGGTCTAATGCACTGTATTTTTGAACACCAGACTTTATATGTAGATTTAAATCTGTCTTTAGATAAGCTGTAATTTTCGTTCAACAATTTTAATCGAACTGTGACCAAATTCATAATAAACAAATTCTATGTGTGTTTTTTGAAGAGAAGGAAGATTTTAGAAGATTTAATAAATTAAGTAATCCTTTTTTTTATTATTGTTTCATATGCGTAGAAAAAATTACACTGTTGGAAAGGAAAAATTCCTAGCATAGGGTTACAACTTGTGGAGCTTCGATGTCAAGAGCCTTCTTAAGTTTCCAAACTGTCCCTCATAACACAGTTTTCTGAAGGTGAACTAATTATTATTATTATTATTATTCAGATCAATACCTGGAATCGAACTCGGAATCTAGGGGTTAGTAGCCCGCGCTCTTAGCCACTACGCCATATGCCCGTGGGCATATGGCGTAGGGACCTGAAGAAGAAGAAGAAGAAGAAGAAGAAGAAGAAGAAGAAGAAGAAGAAGAAGAAGAAGAAGAAGAAGAAGAAGAAGAAGAAGAAGAAGAAGAAGAAGAAGAAGAAGAAGAAGAAGAAGAAGAAGATGAAGAAGAAGATCGAAAAATACCTTAGGAAAAATACCTGATGGAGGCTGGAGAGTATATTAGCCGAAACGTTGTGTTAACAAACAAGATGAGGACAATTATACGTCAAATGTAAATAATGTACATAATTCCTAATCGCTTAAATATAGAACTGTATTACATAGACAGTATTTTAAGTAGGATATAGGTAGTACCCATGAGCACTATCTTTTCAATTTCTGCCATTTTGGGCTTTCCTGGTATCTGAGCTAGGTAGCAATCAGTCTCTTTCGCTATCATTCCTAGGGTACTTATGAACATACACAACATGTTGAGCAGTTGCTGTTCTTTAATATGTTGGCCGGGAAGTTCGTTCCAGGGTGGCATCGATCTTGGCTGCTATGATAAAACCTTCTGTTTCTGATTTTAAGCCAGAAGCCACTAACAGTTGATGGGTGTCAGCATCGGCACTATTAGCTCTCTTTGCATCTGTCAGCATCGGTACTAATATCTCTCTTTGGGTATTTGCCATGGAGACGTTTTTGTTGCCATTTATCAGTAAGAATACCTAAGGCAGCATTTTTAGCACGGGTTTTCATACGCATAGCTTTCTCTGTGCTTGTTTCTACTATGTCTAATTCTAGAACTTGTTGTATTTGTAATTCACTCAGATATGTAAAATATGTGTAAAATATGTGTTTTACACAAATTGTAGATATTGAAGTTTTTAAATTTTCAGACAAGATCTGAACTCATAACGTGGGAGAAAGCCGGAAAAAGTACCGCAAGACATTTTCCTTACGATCTAACGACTCTGCCACTACCACGATCATGCGTCTGTGCAAGTGTGTGTTGGTGTGCGTGAGCGTATATGCATGTGTGTGTTTGTGCGCATGTGCATGCTTACGAGTGAGGGTGTGTATATGTGGCTGAACAAGCGACAACGAATCACAGTTCATTACTTTTCAAAAACAGGATTGACGAAAGAACCATAGAAAATCATTTAACAAGAATCAAAAATAAAAGAAAGTGTCTTTTATGTGTGTGTGTGTGTGTATATATATATATGTGTGCGTGTGTGTGTGTGTATGTGTGTGTGTGTATGCGTGCGTGTATATGTATGTGATGTATGTGTGCGCGCGTGTGTGTGTGTATGTACTGTGGTTTCATAGACTTCATTCTCTTCAAGCGAGACGTGGTTACTATTAGTCTGAAACCAAATTATACTTTTTCTTTCCTTCGCTTTCCTTTTCTCTTCTTTACTTTTAATTCTATAAGATATCCTTTCTACAATAACCAGCAGCTATTTGGGAGAGAGTAAAGGCTGAAGAATACAAACAATAAAAGTAATGGTATTCCTTCGTTTCAAACGAAGAAGAAGGTAAGAAACGGATGAAAAATGGAACTGTTTATTTGTACATTGTTTTTCTTTCTCTCTGTATGTTTGCGTGCTGTCATGTGTTCTTATATTTGGGAGTTCTCTAAATAAAGGACTGTGTATGCAAGTGTCTTTATGTGTTTGTATGCACGTATGTTCGCTTATGTGAGCGCGTCTGGATAAGCATCGGTGTAACATATGTTGTATACATTTGTATCTGAAAGCATTTTTCAGCATTTTTCCAGTCAAACATACTACTTCAAAATTTTTCTGTTTTTGTTTTCTTTCACATTAATGCAATCCCCTTTTATACAATACGGAATTGTGTGGGAGGAAGAGATAGAGTGACATAAAAAGAAGATAGAGATAGATACATAGACAGATAGATAGATAGATAGATAGATAGATAGATAGATAGATAGATAGATAGATACGAAGTTAATTTCGTGAGTTTAAGCGCATGTATAATATATAATATGTGCGTTCGTATGTGTATGCTTGCGTGTAGAGAACATATCATTTATTACATACATTTATGTATTCGTAAGTCCATTTGTGCATATCCTTATTACACATAATTATGCGTATCCAATATGTAGGAGGAAAATTTTCGACATTTATTAAACATGTATAAGTACTCGGTTATTTGTGACAATGGAAGTCACATTAAAATACATTCATGCACTCATATATAACTGCTTCACAACTCTCTCTCTCTCTCTCTCTCTCTCTCTCTCTCTCTCTCTCTCTCACATACACACACACACACACACGCACGCACACGTATATTTACGCATATATAACCACTTTTACAGGCATGACATAGACAGCCGTTATTTTTTATGTTGATTGTAAAAAGAGAGGAAAAAACAACAAACAAATGAATGACGCTTTTGTTTCTTTTAAATATTTGGGTTTTTTTTTTACGTATTTTCCTTTATTATTGACGTAATTTACTTCCTGTTGGACTTCTTTCTACTTATGTGAGTTTTTCTACGAATGTACGTATGTCCATTAAATATTGTTAGAATATCTTATACAAAACCATTAAGAGTTGACGCTGGAAATGCATATGTTTCTAGTAGAGAAGCAATGAAAGTTACCCTCTATGTAAGTAAATGACAGCATCAAAATATAGGGAAATAAAGGGACGAGTGTGGATCCTGGCGATGGGAGATCAAGCCTTCGTTTAATTTCTCTCATGCTATTAAAATAATAGTTACTAATAATTTATCAATGCTTTTTAGGAATCTCATTAGAGCACAGCTTTGGTTTCAATTCTCAGGATTTATGTAATTTATAGCCTTTATATTTTTGTTGTTCTTGTTATTGTTGCTGTGTTTTGTTTTGTTTTTTTCTTTTTTTTGGTGAAGGTGATCGTGGTGGTCATCGTCGTGGCGGTGGTAGCAACGGCGTTGAGCACATAAACAAAGACGCTGCAATGAAATCATCATTAAAATAATCAGCAGAACTGTGTTGTTGACTATCAGAATAACACCGTTGTCGAATCCCAAAAGAGACTTATTTCAATTGATTAAAGTCTGCTGATGTACCGACCATTTTTCACAGAAGTGCAAGTGTTATTTGATGTGATATATTGATATCTCCCAGTAGAATTTGAGGATACTACATTTGCTTATTGATATAGCCTTCTTCATGTTAACTATTTCGTTTTAAATCTTAACAATCTTCTTCATTGTCTGAAACGGTTTGTTATTTCATTGTTGAATGTATTAATACTGGTTGTCCCGAAAATATTATACACACATTGAATGATTATAAACTCAGTGTTTATTAAAATACCTATAATTTTCAGAATTAAATAGAATCTATAGCTAGAAGGATTTTTTTAAAAACTAATGACCGTCCTGTTTCAGGCCCCATAGCTAAAGCGAAGCAATGGAATCACAAGTGTCAACAAACATTTTGTTCCGTATTTGTGCGCATTCATGTTCAACGGTTGCCCTCAGTTCGTCAGCAGTTACTTATTTTGTACAATAAATTTCATCTTTTAAGTATCCTTATAAGCGTCTAGTGGTGTTCGGTTCGGTGGATGCAGCGGGTATCCTACTGAACCTCTTTATCCAATCCACCTGTTTGGCAACATCTCTGTGTAATCTCTTACATTACTATGGAAGTGTGGGGTAACCCATTAAGCTCAAAAAACATTCCATAATTTCAAAGTCCGTTCGGCAGCCTGCTTTCAAAGATTGTCGAAGCAAGTTCAAGGAAACGGAACCAGTTATTGTATTACCAAGAATGGTTCAATGAATCATTTTGATGATAAACCGCATCATACTGTAATTCCTTTTAAATTAACAAGTTCTTCTTCTTACGTAAAATGGGGATTTTCAGTTCCCCAAGGTGAGTTATTGTGATAGTTGATTGAACCGTTTAATTTTAACTTCGCTTCAAACTCCAAATAACCTTTATTGGAAACTGTGCCTCTTCAGCACATCTTGCCAGGTGCATCTTGCAAGACTCCACGCTTCGCTGGGGACTATCTTCATCGGGGACATGGACTATTCTTGGGGTGTAACATTTTCAATGACAGCGCTTTATAACGCGCTGGATGCTTCATTTTGAAATTCCTACCTCAAGACTCGCCACATAGCTCTTCTTGAACTCCGACAATACGTTTCTAGTGTTCTTTCTTGCTTTGTGGAGCTTGACGATGTCCGTGGCCTTTAAGCATCTCTCTTGTGGACATTCTGAACAGCTCCACCTACTTCAGACTTATCTTTAATTCAACTAAAGGTTAGTCACGGATCTATATCTGTTTGATAGTTCCTTCTAAGTTGTCTTTTCGTTTCAACTGATTTCAAATTTCCAGTTGCTCTTTAGATCAATTTTATTTTGTTCAAATCTTAGCCTGGTTCCCTTCATTTTTTATAATTAGTTACATTTAAAAGAAAATGATAATTAAATGAAGTATCATCTATCAAAGTGTGCGTACATTTTTTGAGGATACTTAATATTATTATCACTGTAAGGGCAATGGATTGACAGAATTGTTCAAGAGTTGGAAAAAATGCCTCTAAGTTGTTGATATTTTGCTTAAACTAAAAACAATATGATTATCAAAGTAAAGAAGCCGATAGCCAATATCTTTAGAGAGTCAGAAAAAAACATTCTGTGCAGTATTTATTCAGGCATTTTACGCTTCCAATTCAGATCTGACCGAAGTCAACCTTGCCTTTCAAACACCAGTACAGCACAATGAACAAACGACACCCACTCACTCTAAATTGCTGGCGTTTTCCCTAAATCAGAAACAGTGGTATCTATTATCATCGTAATGGTAGTGAACTGATAGAATTGTCAAAGCATCAGAAGAAATTACTTGTAGTTAGTTTTAATATTAACGCCCTATGCTTTTAGTTCAAATCCTCCTGATGTCAACTTATCCTGACAACACTCTGGGGACAATAAAATAAAGTACTAGTTAAGTATTGAGATCGATGTAATCAACTAACTCCTCCCCCAAAACTCCTGGACATGTACATAAATTATAAAATATAAATATTATTGTTAGTATCAAGGCGTCGGTCCGGCCTAATCCTTAGCACTCCGGGGCAAATGTTTAACAGCATTTCATCTGTCTTCGCGATCTTGCCTTTCATCCTTTCAGGATCGATAAAATAAGTACCAGCTGAACATTGGGGTCCATGTAATCGATTTAACCCCATTCCCCAAAATTACTGGCTTTGTCTCAAAATTCGAAACCAATATTGTTATTACCATCGTTTTGTCAGCAGTTCCATAGGATATTTTAATCCACCGCCAAATGCACCCAAAGTCACTCAGGAGAGCGGGTTCAGCATTGTCTTTCGGATATGTAGAATTGTATTTATATATCAGCTTTGCTTTTGTTGTGGATATTTTCTGTTATTTCGGCTGTTATTTTCGTGTTTACTCTGTTAAACGATGATCTTACTGGGTTTTTTTTCCCTCTTCAATTATCATACTTGGTTTTCTTATTTCAATAGTATGATTAGTCCCCGTGGAGATATCCCATGAAATCCATAACAATCATTCACTATGACTGCCTCTGGCACGTGTTGTGGCACACCACTGTTGTGACTCTCCAAATACACAAACTTAGTTAACACACCAGCAAAATATTTTTACCAACTCAGTCATGACTCCGTTAATACTATTTTCTTAAAAGCTTGTGGGGAGATGCTGAAAAGTTCCTGGCTGCAAAGGTATCACGAAAGGCCTGGTTGGACACCCCACTTAGTGACTTCTTTTACAGGGCTTAGAAGGCTGAAGGACTGCTGTAATATGTGTGTGATTCTGAGAGAAGAATATGTTGAATAAAATCATTAACTGATCCTCCTATATTTTCTTTTACCCAAGGCCAAAATCTTTTCAGCACCCCCTCGTAATGCACTTTCTTAGCAGCTGCTTAATACATTTTTTCTCTTTCATAATTGACTGAGTTTTATCGATCACCTTTTGAATAAATTTCTTCTTACCTCCTCCTAAGCAAAATGAGAGTATTTCAGTTCTCAATTCCATTCCCAATGTGTCCAGACTTTGAAAGTGATGAACTGAAAGGAACTCATATGATAATGGGAATGAAAAATAATTGAAAAAATCATCTACTCGAGAATGGTCGGGTTTCCAAAATAATACAATGTGTGTGTGTGTGTAATTTTTTTTCTGATATATTTACCATAAAGCTTCCAACTATATTCATTATTAATACTTTTCATTAAAATCCCACCCATTGGTATATGTACTTGAATAATGATATTTTGAAAGAATATGTCGTGATGAAATTCCCTACAGAGTCAGTCTAAATATCTATCAATGTCCGGCGAAATCCGATAGCTGTTTAACATTCAAGATCGGCATTCATTTACATAAGTTTTTGTTCTTTTCTTTTATTCCTTTCCCAGTTTCAACTCGAAAGAGGCTACCATGCTGGGGCTAGGCTTCTAAGCAAATTTTGTAAATGATATATTTATGTTTCATACATATTAGATGTCCGTCTGATTGTTACGCAGCGAAAAATGTAATTTGTTTTTATGAAGGTGTGAGAACACGGTGTGTTCTGCGCAAAGTGCAATAAACCCGCTGGACAAACTAGAGAGGATTGTTTCAATTCAAATCAACAATAGTTTTATAATTTCGAACTTTCGTAAGATGAATATCATATCAATATGAATGAATCAACAGAAATAAAGTTGTCATCGAATTGGAATGTTGTAGGTTGGATATCACACAGATATTTGTACACAGGATGTACATGATGTACATCATGTATCACGGATGCATAATCAGAGCAAGAGTGTGTGGCTAGGCTCAGACATAAATGACTTCCGTTCAGTTGTTGTCTTCCCAGTTTCACAAGCCCTGACTTCTCTCAAATGAAGTGGAGAAACACTTGTTCATTGTGCCAAATCGAACGTGAAATCACCGTCATATACAAATATATTTCTGTGCTTAATCACATTTATAAAGGGGGTTTGATGGGGCAAAAGTGGTAATATTTACTGCATTTTTTTTTTCATTTTCAGGAAAACTTTTACTTTCAGAAAAAAACAATTTTGAAAATGTTCACTACCTTACAAAATCTATAGAGTATAACAAAATGAAATAAATTTGCTTCTTCAGTTCTTTAGAATTACATTGGAAAAAGATTCATACACATCAACATCAACCCTTGGACATCAGAAAGTTCAGAAATGCGGCAAAAGAAAATATCTACGGAAAATGTAAGAATCTCAATGGTAAAATGGTACATGATATGAGATTAACTAAAGTCCAATAAATCTATATACCCAACATAAAATATTCCCTATAGCGCCTTCACAGTCTGCTGGAGTGGCTCTCTTTCTGATATTTTGATGCCCCGTGTAATTAAAGAGAAGTCATTATTTGAAATTAGCCATTACTCATTTTGCCCCAATTTAGACATCATGCTATGAAAACTCAGTTATCAAAATAGACATTAGTAAGGGGAGGGGAAATTAACTGGGAATGACAAGAAATCAAAAATTACTCATTTTGTCCCACGACTGTTCCTTTATTTTATTGCTTTTTTCAGTCACTTTTGTTGATCCTCAATATTATGACATCCGACAGCGTAAGGGAAAAACACAAAACCACGCATTTGCACCTGTACATATACTCACACACACACACATGCACATACATATTTATGTACATTTATAGATTGCTTGTAGTGCTGTACAAATTTTATATATTAATAAGATAAGGTAGTCAGAATTTGAATAAATACTATTTATTCAGCACATTTATCGCGTTTGGGAATTCATCAAGAACTGTGGCAGTTGATTGTTTTCTTCTTTTTACATTACTCTCTTTACTCTTTTACTTGTTTCAATCATTTGACTGCGGCCATGCTGGAGCACCGCCTTTAGTCGAGCAAATCGACCCCCAGGACTTATTCTTTGTAAGCCTAGTACTTATTCTATCGGTCTCTTTTGCCGAACCGCTAAGTTATGGGGGCGTAAACACACAAGCATCGGTTTCAAGCGATGTTGGAGGGACAAACAGACACACAAACACACACACATACACATATATATACATATAAATATATACGACGGGCTTCTTTCAGTTTCCGTCTACCAAATCCACTCACAAGTCTTTGGTCGGCCCGAGGTTATAGTAGAAGATACTTGCCGAAGGTGCCACGCAGTGGGACTGAACCCGGAACCATGTGGTTGGCAAGCAAGATACTTACTACACAGCCACTCCTGCGCCATATAGGTGACATTTGAAAAAAAGGTCACGTGTTGAATTTGTTCTTCGTGTTTTGGGAAAATAATGTTTCTGGTGTTGTTATTTTTTGTCATTTTCAAACCTATATATGTGTGTATGTGTGTA
>NC_068998.1:14389673-14390688 GCF_001194135.2 Octopus bimaculoides | reverse complement strand
TGTGTGTGTGTGTGTGTGTGTGTGTGTATGTGTGTGTGTGTGTGATAAATTCTTAAAGCATATATAAGATATTTGAAGACTTAGAGAAGGAAGAGAAAAACAAACGGGTCACGAGTTGAATTCGTTCTTCAGAGTTTGCTAAAATGATATTTCTAGTGTGGTTATTTTTTTGTCATTTTCAAACCTATATATGTGTGTATGTGTGTATGTGTGTGTATATATATATGTGTGTATGTGTTTGTGTGTGCGTGTGTGTGCTTGTGTGTGTGTTTGTGTATGCGTGCGTGTGTGTGTGTGTGTGTGTGTGTGTGTGGTAAATTTTGAAAGCATATATAACATATTTGAAGGCTTAGTTAGGGAAGGAAGAGAAAAACGAAAAAAAGAGGTCATGCGTTTCCTAGGATGGCTGATTCAATGACTGGTTAAAAGTGGTCAAACATTTTATCAATTGCAGTAAATTGTTGTTTTTGTAATTAGATGGCCGACAGGATTCCTTTGGCCACCTGTTCAGTAAGTGCTTAGCTATATGTTGTGTCGACGCCCCCAAGCGAAGAAGTAGGCTCGACCAAAACATATAAATAGAGGTAGTCTGACCGTGGTAGGAGTTGACTGACAGTGGACTGACTGTTGAGTATCCGTCGTGTAGCGGTTGAGTAGAGATCATCCGAAGGTGCTAGATAGTAGTAGCTTGAGACATAGAATTCGGCAAATTGTTTGTGAAGGCATTTAAATGTGTGTCACGTCTGGCCGCATAGACTTTTCCGTTTGTTTTCCTGTCTTGTTTTCTTTTCCGTTTGTTTTCCTGTCTTGTTTTTTGTCCGCCACTACATTCCTCCATGGCACAGGTTTAATTTGTGTATACAAATTTAATTTGCGGTCCATGGGAAGAGCCGTTTTAACGATGCGTCATGCCCAACTCTTCGAAACGCCGGTGTTAAAACGGGGGTAGCTGATGAAGGAAAATGTTCTCTATGTGACTTGTGTGTTTTCTGTACTCTGGTTATTATTATTTTCT
>NC_068998.1:14381988-14386949 GCF_001194135.2 Octopus bimaculoides | reverse complement strand
TATATGGGTTGAAAGAGGTAGGGAGCTGGCACAATCGTTCGCACACCGGGCAAAATGCCTAGTCACATTTCATCCGTCTTGGGTCGATGTAAGCGATTTAACCCCATCCCCTACCCCACTCCAAATAGCTGGCGTTATGCCAAACTTTGAAATCAATATATATGTATACGTTGAATGAGGTGGCGAGCTGGCAGAATCGTTAGCGCGCCGAGAAAAATACTTAGCGGTATTTCATCTGTCTTTACCTCCTGAGTTCAATTGTTGCGGAGGTCGACTTTGCCTTTCATCCTTTCGAAGTCGATAAAATGAATACCAGTTAAACACAAGGGTTGATCTAATCAACTTAAACCCTCCTCCGGAATTGCTGTCCTCGTGCCAAAATTTGAAACCGATATATACATGATGAACTTCCACAGTTTCCGACCACCAAGTTCACTCGCAAGAAGTTAATCAACCCTGGACAATAGAAGACAGGTTCCAGGGTGCTGTTGAGAGGAACTGAACCCGAAACCACGTTGTTGGGAAGTGAATAAAACCACATAGCCATACCTGAGTCTATAGATATGGGTGTATATGTGTGTGCGTGTATACATATTTGTGTGTATATGATGTGCGTTGGTATATGTATAGATAAATAGGTAGAGAGATAAATGCATGTTTATGTATGTAAGTGTATATATATTATATATATAAATGTATATATATATATATATATATATATATATAAATGTGTGTATATATATATATATATATATATATATATATAATACATACATATATATATATATATATATATATATATATATATATATATATGCGTATATGGTGTGGTGAGTGTGCATGTATGTGTCATAAGTTTGGACATGCTATCCAAATGAAAAGATGTTTTTCCTACCGTTAGTTTCAATGTTAGTATGTGTGTATTGGTGTGTATGTTCGTCTATGTGTGTCCATGTGAGTGTACATCTCTTTCTATGCGTGTATAGTGGTGTACCCTAGAGTAAGGAATAAGCTTCATCCCTCGTTTGGTAAAAACAATCAATAACGAATACGAACGTGACTGCATACACGGAATGAACCAGAAAAAAATTCTATAGGGAATAACGTATGAAGACTCATGCGTGTTTGTCATTTGCTCGTCAAACACACACGCGCGCGCACACACATACTCATACACGTGCGCGCGCACGCACACATGCATACAGTTTTTATGTTACCATTACAGTATTTTCTCAGATAAGTTTCAAAGAGAAACCTGTAATTAAATGATTGTTTTATTACCTTTGAATAATATTTCTTTGAATTGGCACGAAACCGCAAATTAGGTAGGTAGGTCACAAATGGAAACAAATAAAGGTATATTGTTCATTCATTCATTCAACCCACATTATTATATTACAGATGTATGACCTGGCAGAACTGAAAGAGCATTAGAATTTATTCCGGCTCTTTACGTTCAGAGTTCTAATTCCGCAAGATCAACAGTGTCTCTCATCATTCTGGAGTCAAGAAAATAAGAACTAGTCAAGTACTGCGGTTGATTTAATCGAGTAAGCCTTTCATTCTAAATGTCTGGCCCTGTGTCAAAGTAAGAAATAATTATATTACAGCTTTTTGTATTATCGGCTATACAAAAACGTACGTTTAAAATGGAGAGTGAGATATTTCTAACCCCAGTATATAACGCGAGCCAACTCTGCAAACTGCTTCATATAGTAGCTCGACCTGCTGTATATAGCAGTGAAATATCTTTGGAATAACACCGTTTTAGAAAGGGGGTACATTATATTATAATGCAATCTTAGATTTACTATATCCTGCTTATCAAGGAAGACCAACTCCTATGAGTTTACTCTTTTTATTGGGACGGAAAGAGTATCATTATGAGACAAATCAAAACATCTTACAAAAAGTCTGGTCAATTGTAGGAACCCATGACAGTGCAAAAATGTTGAAAACATTGCAAAACACATACATCTGGAAAGCACTAAGACATGATAAGATACCAAATTTCTAGTTAAAATATTCAGCACTACCACATACAGAGATGTTTAATACTGATGGAGCTGAAGACAACACTAATCTATCTCACTGAGGTGAAAAACCCAATTTAATTCCGCAATTTGAAGAAGCACAAAATCATAAATGTTATAGGTTCACAATCTACATTTCACAGCCTTGAAAGCATTAACTGAAACAATATCACAGACAATAAAGACCTAGAACAATCTGTCAAGAACACAATGAATGCAACATGAAGCTGTCAAGGTCAAGTTTTGATCAATAAAATTATTACTGAATATTGTAAATGGAGAAAAAAGAATCTGAATATAGCATGGGTTGATTTCCAGAATGCCTTTACAGTGTTCCCCATACGGGGGTACTGGAAACATTAACCGTAAGTAGCGTTGCACTAATAATGAGTTATATACCACATATGTGTAAATGGTAAACATTTCTGCATATGCAGGCGAAAGGAGAAAATCATATAACCTAACGCCACCTTTATATAAAGTGAATTATTTAAAAAGCAATTCCTCTATTTTGTTTTTCGCCCTGCACTAATCTTCTAAGCAGTATGTTAAATGGGACCGAACTTGGAGACAAAAGCTATGGCTGGACCTACAAACATCATTTTGTATAGGGGCGATCTCAAAGTGCATACTGTAGACAATAAACAACTAAGAAAATTGTTGAAGATTGTTGAAGAGTAATTCAGGTGAGATTCGTGTAAGTAAAATGCGCCTAGGCAATATTAAGGAAAGTAATATTATATTTAGGTTTACTAATATCATGCTAGTGAAAGAAACAGGGAAAACAGAATTACACTGTTTACAAACATACAAATAATTTTTTTTTAAATCGATGAAGCAGACAGTAAACAGTACACGCAAACGAAAGAAAATGTCACTAAGGAATAATATAGACACATTAGAATAATGCTCAAGTGGATGTTGAATGCAAAAGGTATGATAATAAATTGGAAACAATGAACGAGATGTATTAGAAATAAGTGCCCAGGTGGACGCAAAATAAAATAACAAAGAGAAAATGGTGTGTAGAATATATTATATAAATTCTGAGATTTGGAGATTTCATTTACCATAAATATAGACAGAGAGGAACATTAAGAAATTAGAAATATTGGTTTCAAATTTTGGCACAAGGCCAGCATCGTTTTGTGAAGGTGGGAAGGAATCGATTATATTGCCCCAGTGCTCGACTGGTATTTTTCTTATGGGCCCCGAATGGATGAAAGGCAAAGTAGACCTTGATGGAATTTGAACTCAGGACATAAAGACGGATAAAATTGAGCTATACATTTTGTCCAGCGGGTTAACGATTCTGCCAGCTCGTCACCTTCATTTCAAATTTTGCCACAAGGCCAGTAAGTTTCTGCGAAGGAGCAAGTTGACTACATTGACCCCAGTGTTCAACTGGTACTTATTTTATCGACCCCGAAAGGATGTAGGAGTCGATGAAATGAACTCAGAACGTAAAGACGGATGAAATGCCGTTAAGTAATTTGTCTGGTGTGCTAACGATTCTACCAGCTCACTGCCTCAATAATAATAATAATAATAATAATACTAATAATAATAATAATAATAATAATAATAATAATGGTACTAAAATTATTGACATTGCACGGAGCGTTTCATCCTGATCGGTTGTTCTTATTCAGAAGAAAGGGTGGGAGAGATTTGAGCAGTTTTTAGGGTTGTGTTGAATCAGAGAAAAACAGTTTAGAGCGGTATGTAAAGAATGCCGTGAAAACATTGTTGATACTTTGTGAAGAAGTGGGACATGATCATGGCTGATAATTCAGTTGAGAAAGAGAATTTGAAAGATGAGCAAAAGCACAGGAAAGAAATGGTATGTACAGGAAACAATGTATGGTCAGTTTGCAAGAGATACAGAAGGCAGGTGTTTATGAATGCGGAGAAGTGTCGTGAAGATAGAAACAGAAATGCTTATATGCGCAGTACAAGGACAAGCATTGAGAACAAACTATGTGAAAAGCAGAATTGATAAAACAACTGTGAGTGACGAATGCAGAACGTATAGCGAGCGAGGTGAAAGTGTGGCACATCGTCAGTGAATGTCCGAAATTGGTACAACGTAGCTACAAGAGGGAATAATGACCCATTAAGAGCTTTGCGGAAATTATGAAATTATGGCTTAGAAATACCAAAGTCGTGATATAGTCAAATCACAGCAGAAGTTAGTGAGAATGGGGATTGCAAAATCTTGTAGAATGCAATGATTCATTGTGACTACCACATTAAATATCGAAAACCCGATATTGTTGTACTGAACAGAAAACAACAAAGATGCCTGATAATTTTCATAGCATGTCCTGGTGAAAACAGAATTGAAGAGAGAGAAGGAAAAATGAACAACCATGGTTAATTGAAGTGGGAATTACCCAATGAAGAAAGTGCACTTGATACCAATAGTGAATGGTGCAGATGGAAGTATCATACGCAACTACCAACATGGCTCAAAAAGATTTGGAACGAATATAAAGATAGAGTACCTTCAAAAATCGTCGTTGCTTGGGTCTGCAAGTGTCTTGTGCAGGATACATGAAGTATGATCAGTAAATAAAGGTCACTTTGGTCTACTGGCTGTGGGCAGCTGACACTTCATTATACCCAGCAAACATGAGGCTGAATTTTTTCATTACATAATAATAATAATAATAATAATAATAATAATAATAATAATAATAATAATAATAATAATAATAAAATGCCCTGATACAGTACCAGGCAGTGGTTCTCATGGCTTCTAATCTTAATTGATTGGAAGTGTTATCATGTACATTGTTTTGTCTTGGTATAAAAAGATGGGCTACAACAAATATTCTGCTTAATACCACAGATTTGCTTGTCAGTTGCTTGACCTTAACCAGTTGAGTATGTCCCTTGGTGGCTGACGATATGTGCATCTCTGAT
>NC_068998.1:14378835-14381794 GCF_001194135.2 Octopus bimaculoides | reverse complement strand
AGGGACCTTTTGAGCGGGATGGGCTACTCGACCCTGCGAGGTCATGCGCTGTTTATCTTGATATGAGATCACCATGTCGCACACATATGGTTGTGATGCATGTGCCTGGTGTACCCTTATCAGACGGGTAGTCATGATGGGTATAATGGGCTTCGGATATTTTACCCCAGTGTCACTTTGATGGCATGCACTGCTCTCTCACTCAATAATAATAATAATAATAATAATAATAATAATAATAATAATAATAATAATAATAATAATAGTAATAATAATAATGTTTTCTTTGATCACTAGGGCGATAGCTGAAGGACATTAGAACAACTTACGCATAGGAAGAGCAAAAATTATGTGAAACTTATACGTTGTGTATATGTGCCAATAACTTCACTGTCATTCATGATCGATCAGAGAACTTCACACCTTGTCTACCGAAGGCAAATGCCAAAGTTCAGAATTCTGACTACACTACAGCTTGTAGATGCATGTTTAGAGTAACCTTATCTACCCAGTAAATACATATCACAAAAGCCCCCCTTTTAGCAAATTTCCTGAAGAGGGCCCTTTTTCGTAAACTTTCATTCTCATTTCTCTCCTCAAGCGATACTAGATTAATTTGATGAAACCTTGGCGGAAGAGAAAATTTTCTGCCCTCAATCCATTCAATGTAGTTCACCACAAGTGGAGGCGCAATGGCCCAGTGGTTAGGGCAGCGGACTCGTGGTCATAGGATCGCAGTTTCGATTCCCAGACCGGGCGTTGTGAGTGTTTATTGAGCGAAAACACCTAAAGCCCCACGAGGCTCCGGCAGGGGATTGTGGCGAACTCTTCTGTACTCTTTCACCACAACTTTCTCTCACTCTTACTTCCTGTTTCTGTTGTGCCTGTAATTCAAAGGGTCAGCCTTGTCACACTGTGTCACGCTGAATCTCCCCGAGAACTACGTTAAGGGTACACGTGTCTGTGGAGTGCTCAGCCACTTGCACGTTAATTTCACGAGCAGGCTGTTCCGTTGATCGGATCAACTGGAACCCTCGACGTCGTAAGCGACGGAGTGCCAACAACAACAGTTCACCACAGTCATATGACAGAAGAAAACTGTCTGATACTGCTTGTAAAAGGAAAGCAGCTGAAAGATTATCTCAATAGTCTCCGCTGATAACCAGATCCGTGCTACATGTGGCAATGTTCCGACAATGAATGAAAAGTTAATAACAATAAGTGATGTGTGCGAAACCGAATGTTAATATACCACATTGACTGGAGCATATGGGAATTAATTAACACTGCTATCAAATTCTTCGCAATTTACCTTAGGAGAAATTTGTCAGCTCTACTCCCGCTCTGACATTTAAAGATTATTTACCAACTTGAACTGACAATTAACTAAGCATATATACGTCTATTAGTCGATGTGACTGTGATTATGTGGTTACTATCATTTGAAGTTACTGTGTAGTTTGAATATGTACTTGTATGACTTTGAGAATATGTGACTATGTGACTGCGACTGTGTAACTATGAGGAGGCGCTGAAAAGTTCCTGGGTTTGGGTAGAAGAAAGTACTGGAAGATAAGTTAATTATGATTTCATTCAACATATTCCCCTCTCAGATTAACACACTTACTGCACCGGTCCTTCAGTTTTTCTATGTCCTCTAAAAGAACTCAGAAGGTTGAGCCTCCTACCAAACCTTTCGCGACACCCTTAAAGCCTGTGATTTTCTGACAGTATAATCATGCCACTGAGTGACTATGTATTATCTCACTTGTGAATTTCATGGTTGTGAGACAATATACTTATTTAAATATATGACTGTGAATGTGTGTTATACACTGAAATATGCATATATATATATACATATATATATATATAATGCAAGAGAGTTAGGGGTTCAGGGTTCAACCCACTCCAGCGCACAGGAGCTATAGAGATAGAATGGGACATGCCAACGCTAGGCCGAAACAGCTGTAAGTTTCTGTACATTCTCCAATTGCTAAATGCACTTTATATTTGTAACCTTAATTGTTAATATGACATGGTATGTCATAAGCATCTGTATATTGTGGTTTTTGTCATTTAAGTTATAAAATAAACGAATTAATCAACGGAATACACTGTTTGCAAGTCGATGGATACCGCATATTCTCCTCCATTTTCTCATTGCTATATATATATATATACAGTTGAGTTTGTGACTGTGAGTATATTTCTATGTAGTTGTGTGACTTTGTAGCTATGACTACTTAGTTGTGTGGTTTTTGTATATGTGCAATACTGTTTGTTTGAATCCATAACTGTGACAGTGTGTGACTATCATACTATATAATTCAGCAACTTTACGGACGCTTGACTCTGAGATGGTATAACTGTTGGTCAGTGTATCTGTATTCCTAATAAGTTTATGAATACATAAATATATATGTGTTCGAGTTTGTATTTTCTCAACTATGTAACTAAGTGTCTGTGAAACTTCGTGGCTATGTGTCAGAGTTGCTAGATAGTTGAAAATCATTTCTAAATAGTTTAGACATCAACAGGCTACGCGAAACTCGTAGTTTTCTTAAAAGTGTCTGTTTAACAAGTGTAGAGGAGTGGTTCAATAAAATGATACTGACAGCTTCATCTGCAATTCGTTCTATATGAAATCATATCATGCATATAAAATATCAGGTGGTGGAGAGAGAAAAGACAAAGAAAGAGAAAAGACAAAGAAAGAGAAAAGAAAAGCGAGAAAGAGAGAAATATATAGACTAAGAGAAATATATAGACTGAGAGAAATATATAGACTGAGAGAAAAAACAGATGTACTAGAAGAGAAGCGTGTTGAATAAAAGATTAAGGTAGAAACATTAAATATATTTACAGACGGATAACTGAATAAAAAGTAAAATAATAGATAAGTATCTGTTATATATATATATATAAATGTATGTAAATATACATGTATATATATATA
>NC_068998.1:14376356-14378435 GCF_001194135.2 Octopus bimaculoides | reverse complement strand
TATATATATATATATATATATATACATATATGTATATATACATATACATATATATATATATATGTATGTATGTATATATGTATATATATATATATTCATGTATATATATATATATATATATATATGTGTATGTATATATATAGGGGGAGGGCTGCAGGGAGGGAGGGAGGTAGTAGTACATATTGTATATAATAATACATAAACATGCATAAATAGGTTGGTAGAAAATTTGGTTCAAAGCATATATTTTTACTGCGATAACATCTTTAAAGATAAATGGTAAATAGGTTTTTCTCTATTTCCAGTAGGAATCTATTTCCTCACAAGAAAACTAGAGTACAGAAACTGGTGTACATTAAATAAGATAAATATTTATTAGGCAAACGACAAACAATAATTTTCTTAGTTATCTCTGTATGTGTATACACACGAGGGGGTGCTGGTAAGTTCCTGGCTTCGAGTAAAAGAAAATGCAAGAGGATCAGTTAATTATGATTTCATTTAACAATTTCCCCTCTCAAATTCTCAGTTATTGTAGCGGTCCTTCAGGTTTGTAAACGCTGTAAAAGAAGATCCAGCCAGGTCTTTCGCTATACTCTTAAAGTCAGGAACTTTTCAACCCTCGTACATACATAGAGACAGACATACAGACAAACATAGACAGACAGACAAACAGACAGACAGACAGACAGACAGACAGATAGATAGATAGATAGATAGATAGATAGATAGATAGATAGATAGAGAGACAAACAGTCAGACAGGTATGCAAGCAGACAAGCAGCCAGCCAGCCAAACAGACAGACAGACATGCAGACAGATATGCAGACAGACAGACAGATAGATAGATAGATAGATAGATAGATAGATAGATAGATAGATAGATAGATATAGATGTAGATATACGCATAGACATACAACCATATATATGTGTATATATACGCACATATATATATATAAAGTTATATAAATATACGCATATATATATATATATATATATATATATATATATATATATATATATATATATATATATATATATATATACGCACATTCATATCTATGCCTGTATATATGTATGTACGTGTGTGTACCTGTATGCATAAAAGCACTACAAGCACATATATACATATATATACACATATATATATATGCATACACACATTTATATATATACATTTACATAAATATATATATGTATGCATTTATATGTGTGTGTGTGTGTATATACACATACATACATATATATATATGTACACTATGTGTGTGCGTGTGTCTGCGTGTGTGTGTGTTGTGTACATGTACATTTTGTTTGGTTAAGGTATTGGAGGCATACGGACATCGGCGACTCAACGGAAGCACAGATTCTTCACGTTGAAATTCCCTAGAAAATATGTTCTGACTCTTGTGAGAGACATCCCGTTTTACTCTTACATCTAGAAATGTCGTGAATTGGAACGTTCGGAAACTTTTACGGTTCAAGTTCAAATTCTGCCGAAGTCCATTTCGACTTTCATCCCTTGGGAGTCGATAAAATAAGAGTCAGTCGAAGATTGGGGACATTATAATCGATTTAGAAACTTCCCTGAAATTGCTGGCCTTATGACAAAATTTGAAAGTTATATACATACAAGGCCTAAAATTTGGGCCAGTGAGAAGCCGATTACATTGACACATGTCTTTCACTGGTACTTGTTTTATTGACCACGAATGGGACGAAAGGTGAATTTGACCTCGGTGAGATTTCAACTCGGAACGTAAAGATCCGGAAATAGACTGCTAAACATTTTGTCCGATGCGCTATCAGAATATACTGATATGTATTAACCGTATAATATTTTGCGTAAGAGATGAAATCCCTCTTTATCTGTATGGAACATACGTATTAAACGCATTCATAATTTTGTTGCGTGGATTGGCTTCACTTTTATGGATTATGCGATTCTATGTGCTGTACAAGCTACAGGTCATAAATCCATTCACACGGTTACTATGATTAGGATCTGGAGTGGTTTGACGTATTCGTGTCGTGTCGGAGTTTTTCATAACACGTATCGTTTCTAAGCATAACACGGAATA
>NC_068998.1:14370641-14375719 GCF_001194135.2 Octopus bimaculoides | reverse complement strand
TATATATATATATATATATGCATATATATATATAGTTATAAGTACATTTATGTAATTATACATGTATGAACATATATGATATATGTATATACATAGGTAGGCAAATATCTCTAGGTTTATACATAATATATTAGATTATATCATATTGCATATTTTTCATAATTGCATGATATTTACTCTATTACCAACAAATAATTTTACTGTTTATTTATCCTGTGTTTTTTATTCGAACATTAATCCTTATTTTTTAGTTCCTATTCAATTAGTGAATATTACTTTCTCATAATTTATGATTCAAGAGAATCTTTTTTGCTCTCTTCTGCGTGCATATATATGAATACATATATATGTAAATATAGATGTATGCCCATGTGTGTGTATGTGTGTGTGTCTGTGTGTGTGCATAAGTCTTATGTATTATACATAAAGAAATACATACCTCATATATATATATATATATATATATATATATATATATATGATGAGGTATACATGGTCCGTAGGTAATCGTTTTTTATTTCGAATATTTTCATTTGTCTTGCTCATTTTTACATTCTGGCATTTGCTGAAATTTTTCTTGAGAACACACTCTTCGTGGTAAGGGCGATTTGTCGTCTATCTTTAGCATATCAGGATTCCACTTTGGCGGCCATTCCTCTTAATTTGTATGTAATACAATTTTTAATCTTCGGATTTTTTAAATATGCGAAGCCACTGGTTTACCTTCATTATTTAATTTATATATATATATATATATAAAATAATGTACAGAAAAATATTTTATTTTGTACAAATATATCCAATTTAGTTTTGTATTTCTTAACTATAGCGCTATTATTTCACTTTGAAAGCTTAGATCCACTACAGAGATTAAATTTCACTCCTGTCTCTTCGAACAATACCTTTTTCTTTTTTTTTACCTTACTGCTAAAGAAATATCAATTTGTAGATTTCATATTTAAATTGAAAAAAAAAATAGTTTCTTTTTACTTTAAATTTGTCAGTATTTCTCATACTCACGGCTAATGCTTTCAGAATGAAGTTATCGGATTAATTATAGAAATACATCCAGTTAAAACGAACAGAATATTATAACTGATACAAACCACAGTCAAATCGTTACTCGAAATGAAGGGAACATTATTCAGTGCTCTAATACGTGTGGTTATTTCTCCCATATCGTCTTATTAACTACGACGAAGCTTATTCCGGCTGATCCGGTCATGAAATTAATGTGCAAATGTTTGAGCACTCCACTGACACGAGTACCCTTACCATAGTTCCTGGGAAAATTCAGCTTGACATAGTACGTGACAAGGCTAGTCTCTTGAATTGCAGGTAAAACTCATTTTTGCAGCTGAATGGACTGGTGCAACGTGAATAAAAATGTCTTCTTCAAGGACACAACACGCTGGCCTTATGAATGTGAACCGAATGCCCTAACCACTAAGCCATGCGTCTTCGTTCGCATCATTTTATACTAAGTTAGAAAACAAATCTGCTTCTTTAAATAATGGCAATATTTGCTTAGTCAGAAGATTATGAATAAATTAAATCAATTTTGTCAAGCAACATTTTAAGTGGAAGTCTCAACACATTCGCTTTTCTTATTCAGCACCATCTTTCTCATACATATTCCTCTTTTCTTTTTTTCAAACACAATGAGACCAAATCAATGTTTAAAAATTGCTGAAAAGATATGAAAATAGTTAAACTAAACTGCAGCCCGCAAACTCGTAACCACAGAATATATTTCGCTCAACCAATATAGCATGCGAACGTCGCTTTTATACTGGACACACATTTTCGTGTCGGTTGACAATTTTTGTACAATATGGAGATATCATAACACGCTATAAGGCATGACACAAAATAGAACTAGATAACAAAGACACTAGTTAATAACGTTAGAATTTGATATAGAATTTTCCTAGTCCATTAATACGAGAACAATAACAATGTAAGCTGATCTACCAGTAAAATACAAGACTAAATTGAAAACACAGATGCATTTTATGTAACGAAACCTATCACAATACCACGATATCTATCAGATTTTAGAGTTATATAATTCTACATCGGTTCGAGGATTCTATCGGTTTAAATATTTATTCCCAACTCTCTTTGTAAGTTATCGCAAAAAGCCAGAACTCCATGCCTTTAAAACAGTCTAATTTAAAAATGAAAATGTGAAATTCTCAAACCGTCAGTCGAATGAATATAGAAGCGTTAAGATTAGGAAGGGAACATGGCAAAGCGTTATAAAGGTAGTCATAAGGAAATATCATCATATTTATTTTAAAGTCAGTGGACTTTTATCGCAACGAAACTATGCAGATGTTGGTCACCATAGCTGACGAGTGGTGCTCTGTGATTAATTTGAACATTTTGAATGTTTCCTTTTTACATTTTCATTTTCACTATATATTTGTATGTATATACACGGGCGCGTGCACCCGCACGCACACACATACACACAAACACACGCACACGTGCAAACACACACACACATGTATATTATATACGTTAATAACGAAATGGGAGAATAAGTGCTTAAAACCGCATTTGTTGATAAATATAGGTTAACCAGACTACCATCAGTTTCATGCAGAGAGATATCTCCCAACAATTATCTAAGTCCGGCACATGAGATTTTGTTGTTTATCTTCATAGATAAACATGCTAGGTTCCTTAACTACCCTGTCTATGATGTAGCGCATCAGATGAGGGTTGTCATGGATGCTCCGGCCCGACACGGCGCACGTTTGCGACTTGTCGACCAGTTTCTCGATGACAACTACCAACCTCATGGCTGACACCTTGGCCAAAATTTTCAAGTCTGCAGTGAGCAGAGTGATGGGCCTAAAGTTATCTATTACGTCCCCCTTGTCTGGATCTTTCTTCAGCAGAGTTACGGCTCCTCGGCTCACAAAACCGGGGATGCTCCCGTTTTGCTGCCAATTGCCGTGCACTGCTGCCAGGACGTCTCCAAACAAGTCTGGCATAAAACTGTTAAGCTCAGATATATAGATAGATAGATAGATAGATAGATAGATAGTTAGATAGATAGATAGATAGATAGATAGATAGATAGATAGATAGATAGATAGATAGATAGATAGACAGCTATGTAGGAATGTTAGTAGGTAGGCAGGTAGGTAGATAAATAGGTCGATAGATAGATAGATAGATACATACATACATACATACATACATACATATATTCATACATACATACATAGAGAAGCAGATAAAAGTATGTGTAGGCAGATACATGCACATATCTATACGTGTACTTATCTATATATTTTTTCTACATACGTATTCAGACATGTGTGTGCGTGTGTGCGTGCGTGTGTGCGTGCGTGTGCGTGTATGTACAGATATATGTACATATACATAAATCTGTATACCTGTTGTTATTGTCGCATAGACAAAATAGGCTTGAATATTCCCCTTAAACAAAATCCCCAAAACATCATACAACGCGAAGAAGAATGCAGTTGTCCAAATATACGAAGTTGTTTTTGAATGGAAAATGTCAATGAAAAACGCTGCTTTACAGGATTGGTGCTCAAAAAATACAATACATTCTAATGAAATAGCTTCTATAGAACAGGCTTCAAATTTCGTAAACATAGCATTCATTCATAATCAGGAATAAAATCAACTCGGCATCATTGTCGTAATATCCATAGAAACTTAAGGATATATATGTCTGTGACGTTATTATAAAACAGCTTTATCTAGAAAGCAAATCCACACAAGACGAAATAATAGCTGCAATTTATGCATAACAGATGTGTATATAATACGAAATACACAAAGCAACGTAAAGCACAAAAGAGACGAGATATTCACCTTATGTTTACATAAAAGAAAAATTAGACTTTCATCTTTCAGTGCTTGAAATACAGAAGGGATAAAGTATAAAACTCAAATTGGTATATGACAGAATTTGAGGAACACTTGACTAACATTTCTGACAAATTTAGCAACCATGTAGGCGCTACCATGTTAGCTCAGCCTGTGTGCATCATGTCCTAGTGTGATAAGCTTGTGAAATGGGGTTTCTGTTGCTGTCTTCAAAACACATTCAAATAGCATGTACTATGACGGTCTGTAGAGTGACGAGAAATGGATTTAGATTAAACAGCGTTAGTTTTACGATAGTTAATAATGAACTTCGTCTAATCATAGGCTTCAAACAAACGATTGAACATTTTGCCCCCAAACTTATAAAACTTAGTCTACAGAGCAAAGATTCGTCCATTGGGAAAAAAAACCCACAATGAAGTCATCCGATCTGCTAGAAATTCTAGAAACATCACTTGAAAATCAATTCTCTACTGCGTTAAATAACGGCAGAGCGCGTTGAGATATTCTTTATTAATTAGTGAATGCTGCATGACTGGAATAAGCAAATAATTATCTCGCTGAGTAACTACTAGAGTGATTATACATATAATTAAGCGAGTATCATTGAATGAATATTTGTAGCATTGTATTTAAATTGATGTAATTGATGTCCTGTTGCTTATTTTGATTCTATTCACCTTACTTCGAGCTGTGCAATAATACTGGACTGACTTGGTGCTTCAACTTAAGTACCTAATTCAACTATATCTCAATTATTTCTTATACACACACACACGCACACACACACACGCACGCACACACACGCACGCACACACACACACACACACATATTTATATATGTATGTGTATGTATATATACATATATATATATATATATATATATATATATATATATATATATTATAAAATCTGGTAATTAATCATATATTAATTAATATCGATTAATTATCATTATAAAATCTGGTAAATATTTTCTGCTGATATATTCCTGGAATTAGCGCGCCCAAACGAAGACTTTTGAATTTTACCATTAAGCTGTAATTAGCAGAGCCATATACACGCGCACCCATGGCGGTGGGCAACTCTGTATACGATTCTGATGATTGCGGTTACATTACAAATCAGGCTGAAGAGGAATGGGCAATCGGTATGATTGTTAAATCCGAAACCGGTACCTGTTTAAGAATGCTTTTTTATGT
>NC_068998.1:14365263-14370337 GCF_001194135.2 Octopus bimaculoides | reverse complement strand
ATATATATATATATATATATATATATACACACATACATACATATATATATATAAGTGAAAAACGTATTGTATATAAACAAACGACAGGTAAAGACCGTATAACGGGCGGGAGATAGACAGAGGAGGTCCCTAATTATTCATCAGTTGTCAACCAGATGGTATTACTCAGTTTCGCACCATTAACGATAAGACAGACCTTCCCATGCTGGTGGGGCCCGCGAACATAGGGCCGAGAGCAAACAAAACATATATAAAGTTATTAATACCGCGAGAAATAATAGTATGGTGAAAATTATTTAACCATTTGAAAACTCATATATCACAATAAGTTTTTCCATAACTTAAAGTAAACAAAAGTAATTTATTATATTTAACAAGATTTTTTTCTCTTACCTGATCAGGTAGCTTAATTTCTGCATTGATTAAAAATATTATTTGTATTAATGGAGACATGTAATTTATTCATTGTTAGATATGCTTTAAGTTATGAAACAATTTATTGTGATATATGAATTTTCCAGTGGTTAAGTAAATTTCATCATACTATTTCCCACGTCACTTATAACCTCCCACCACGACCACCTTATGGCTTTTCCCTTGTGTAGGGAAAAGCCATGTTTTGTAGAACGATACATTAAGGAACCTTATGAGGACTACTAGATTAGTTAAATCCATTCATTGTGACTTAAATATTTATATATACATGTAGATATACCAAATTAAAACATAGAGTAAAAAATCATACATTAATTAATATCGATTTATTACCAGGAAGCTAGCACATTTAAAGAATCAGAGAGATTCAGAAAAAATATCTGCGATCTCAGGGGATTAAAGTATATTTTTATATATAACGTTGACCACTAAAGTGGACATTTAATGTGCTAGAAACAGACCACATCTTGTGGTCTATTTCTAGCACATTAAATGTCCACTTTAGTGGCCAATGTTATATATAAAAATATACATGTAGATAGATAGATAGACAGACAGACAAACAGACAGACAGATAATGTAAGAATGTGGGTGGGTTGTTAGGTAGGTTGATAGATAGATAGATAGATAGATAGATAGATAGATAGATAGATAGATAGATAGATAGATAGATAGATGCGAGCTCTTGGCCTGGTGGTTTCAATTGCGGGACGGAGTGGGGCATTGTGCTCTTGACCAAAGCACTTCAACTCACGCTGCTTTGCGCTTACTTTGACACCTGACGCGACGATGTTTTAACGTTTACGCTACACTCTTTCCTTTATATATTACGCCGATTTGCACGCTGGAAAATAACAATACTCTGAAACTTAGACGGTAATTCATTGAGTGGATCATTGACCGAACAACTAAATAAACATCTTTGAAAGTAACGAATATCCATTCACTTGTTTGTTTTTTAAATATATGTATTTATGTGTATAAGTATGCATGAATGCAGTCATGCAGGTACATATGTACATATATGCTTGTATGTATACATTCTTGTATGTATGTATTTAAAAGTGCGTTTGAATTAGTAAAATATTCTCTTCGAACGTCCCCCTCCACATGTTATTTGCGCATGTTTGTGTTTCTGTGCAATCTCGTCTACGCTTTGACGATATATGAGATAATTTGAAGGCGGTGATCTTTATAACTGATATTATCGACATATTGTCTTTGTGTATTTGAAATAAAAATCTAACACAAAAGTCAATTATCAAAGACAAGTCCGAATTACTGATGCATTGATGTATGTGATTTCGATGCTATCAAAAGATTTTCCGGTTTTCCGAACCCGTCTTCTCTATTCTTCTAAACTACTGGTTTGAATACTATGATGTAAAGAAGAAAAAAAAAACGGCAAAAAAGAATTGAAACAAATCGTTCACACATTTTAATTAGCATTATCATTCCTTTACAACCAGATATTAAACATTCATTTATCGAATTTATAGAAGCAAAAATATCTTTACTCGATGTTTCTTCGTCTATACATTAAGGCAAGAGATCATATGTTAGCGTGTTTCAATTAAACTGCATATAAATTTACACTATAATAATGACACACAGACATTTTGAAAGAATATGACTGAAGCTAATAAAGAATCTATTCGGCATTAAAACAAAATCAAAGAGGAAATATATTCGTGATCATTATTTGAATGTTAAATATTAATTGTGTAAAGCAAATATAGTCTAGAGAAGCCATGTCGCACTATTTATCACATGTAACTATTAGGAATATTACTATGTAAATTTATTGCAACTGAAGCATATAAACACGAAGGATTTTCTTTCTCTCTCTCTCTCTCTTATTGTCTTTTAAAATTCGTTTGTTTCCGTTATTTAATTTTATATAAGATTTTAAGTATTTTTTCTTCTTTTAATGCTAAAAGCCATCTCACATAACATCCATTGATCATTCACTTGAAGTTAGAAGAAAAAACATTTCTTTCGAAAAGAGTGAGGTTGATGACAAGTTGGTTAGACTATTAACTAACGATTCAGTGACGTATTAAACTAATCCGTATTCGAATCTTGTTAAAGCTGAGTTTGTACTTTATTCTCTCAATTTAGAGGAATCACTGTACATTAATGTATCTCAAATGTGATACTGCAAGCCAAAAATAACAGTCAAATAAACCTGGTAGAAACAGCAGTTAAATCTTCTGAAAAACCTCAAACCTATTGCTTTTAAAAAAGAAAAGAAGTATTTCATACAATAATCTTATATACATTAAGCCAGATAAAAGATATGTTACGATTATGACCAGCACGATGTTTAGACAAGAGTTCAAACAGTTACTGACCATGTATGTATGTATGTAATTCCATTTCATTTCTAAAATAGCAATGAGAAATCCCAGGGCCCCAATAATTACAGGTATAAACCTGAACTTATGATCTGGAGAGAATAACTGCAGATTTGTCAATAGAAACTAATTTCCACAACTGTGCACAGTTTCTCTTCTCGCTTCAAAATCATTATATCAGGTCTGTTGTGCTTACATTTCATTGAGGTCTACACTGGTACATTCTACCAGTACTCCTTTTTTTTATTATGAGTGGCTATGGCTTCTACCACATTGTGGGTTCTTATTTCTTTGTCCTCGAGATTATCTTTCCGATGGATTTCATAATAGAGTGTCCTAGCTACAACATCGTGTCTCATCAGTAGATAATACCGTCACGACATTTTCAGACAACTGCTTATGGTGTGGGTGATATCTTCAGTGTGAACTCCACAAAGTCTGCATCGGTTGCCATATTTTACGGCTTTTCCTGCATCTCTGTCCTTTTTGTGCATCAGGTACTTGGTTGATATTTCCTGGTCCTGTGTGCATGCATGCATGTATGTATGTATGTAATTATCTTTCATTTCTAAAATAGTAATGAGAAATCTCTCCAGACAGAATTCTCTTTTCTAGAATGAAGCCTATTTCGTAAGTAACTTCTATCAAATTCTTCAATGAATCTTTTTTCAACTTTTATTCAAAAGCAAAGGTAGCTCCCATGATCTCTGAAAGGGCCCACAACACTGATGAAAGAGAGGTGAGAGAAAAATATCCCCTAATCTGAAACCTGACCCGGGTGCAGGCATCCGAAAGGACTCTACCAAGAGAATCCAAATAACCAGCTGGTGGTTCTATATCTGGTGAGGGGGATAAGTTACCACCCAGTTAGACAATGGCAGAATTTGAACTTAGAAGCAAAAGAACTGAAATAAATACCACGATGTATCCGGTCCGACTTTCTTACAGTTCCGTTGATCAATGGACTTGGATTCGTGCATTTTATCGACCCCAAAAGGACGAATAATAAAGTTAATCCGGCAGGATTTGAACTCGGAGCGTATAGTCGAAAAAAAGTAGTGAGAACCATTCTTTCCAACGCATTAATGATTCCCCCAGTTCCCTGCCTGTATGTACGTTCTGTCTGCCATAATTCAGTATTCTGCATCGTTCCAAATAGATTATAACACGTTGCCATATATTTTAAGTTAACTGTGATAGTCCTAACGTTTATTTATTATTACCCAAGTCTGAAAAGTTATGAATTTGATTGAAGTGAGAGATTAATAACTTTAATACTAAAACGGAAGCATTCTATAGCCCTTAAAGTTCTCTGTGGTTTTATGTCATGTGTCATCTTTCTGAACCCGTCTAACTACGCCTCGAAAACTCAGAAATGAAAAGGAATTAAATTAAAACCACCCTGGAATCGAGTTTAAGATTGCATATTCCGCTTACCCAGAGATGTTCATACACAAAATGGGTTCTTTTGTAGTAGAAAGCATAAAAAAATTATTTTAGGTTGTTAAGCTTCTATAATTTGTCCGAACAAATGAGAACTCTTTTCGATCTCTCAAGCTGTAGTAATAGCAAACAAATCTTCCTCAGATCATATCATTCTGGCTCAATAAATCAAGGATACTTTAGATAATGCGATCATAAATACAATATGCCTGGAAAGAAACGGTGAAATGGTAACGGAGAGGAAAATTTAGATTCTAAATCTCTGATCAATAGAGTATAACCTGGAGTTATTTATTAAACAACAAATAGAAATATAACTTAATTCTGTGTTTTTTAAAATGGGTTCCCAGATACCACTGAATCCCGTAAAATATTATTGTTTTCCCTGAGATAAGTTATCTTTTAATAACATTTTATAAAAAATTAATATAGTCTTTTGAAAAAAAAAAACATTTGAGCAATTCAGGTGAGAATTCAGGCAAACAATTTAACGTGACTTCAATAAATAAAACCAAACAGAAAAAAGATTGCATTACTTTATACAAGTTGTTTAATGATTTCCCATTTCAAATTGAACGAAGAAAATAATCAAAAATCCGGAGAAGCGCGTTGTTATCAGCAGAACATTATTATATAAAAAAATTAATATTTACTATTTCAAAGTAATATTATTGCCGTTGTTTTTATAGGAATGAATTCTCTCTGAAAGACCTGTATACATTTGAAGTTGTAGTAAAAGATATGGTTAATTCACATAAATATATATACGTATATAGGGATTTTGGGTGTATGTAAGTGTGCCTACGTCTGTGAGTGGGTGGGCATATATATGTATATAT
>NC_068998.1:14363274-14365082 GCF_001194135.2 Octopus bimaculoides | reverse complement strand
ATATATATATATATACATATATATATATTCATACACACACATCAGACACATATATGTGTGCGCGTGTATCAGTTGATGTCTTCCAAATATTAGAGCGGTGGGATTTGTCTGTAAAATATGAATGTAGGTTTTTCGATTTTTGTAAAACTATGCAAGCGTACGAGTTTTAAAAAGCCCTCTCGGTCCCACTGATGTAGTTCATCGCGCTTAGAATAGAAAATGACATAATCAACATTATATCTGGCATTCTATCATTTCTGTCATCCATATCTTTGTTTTATCCTTTTTTCTGGGACCACAGAAAAAAAGGATAAAAACTAATTCAACGGTACCAGAAACTCTGGATTTCCTTCATAGATAAATTCCCGGTATAATAGGAGACCGCGTGTCTAAAGATGAGAAATATCTAGTCGTAGATATTGGAGACAAATCTTTCTTCACAGCTTCTGTATGCTCGAGAATCTACTGCCTACTGATGCGATATATAAGCGCTGCGGTTTCGCTATCACTTGATGGCATCAGATCCGAACATGGTGGTTTCCGTTGCTCTACAGTACTCTTGTTAGCAACAATGATATTCCTGAATCGATACATATTCGACCACTTGACTATGACTGATCAATTGTGACCGACTAACAAATCTAGTGCTCTGAAATTACACCGATTCATTCTTCAAATATTGCATGAACGTTCGCGCAAGGGAAACTCAGAATAAAAACGTAAAGAATCATCAACGAATTCTAAATAAATATCAATGCTGAACTGTGTCAAGGATATTTTTTTCCTTCGACTGTTACGGAACAAAAGCACACATACTCACATATACATACAAACTCACAAGCGCAGACATGCACACATATATCAGTCAAACTGCATATATATGTGTGAGTGTGTGTGTGTGTGTGTGTGTGTGTGTGTGTGTGTGCGCGTGTGGAGGGTGCATATATGTATTTATATACGTGTGTGTGTGTGTGCGCGCGCGCGCGAGCCTGAGTGTATGCATGAATATACGTATATGTGTACGTATATACGCATGTATGCGTGCCCATATTTATATGAGCGAGTGCTGCAAAAATCCTATCTCTGCTTGCATGGCGGATGAAAAGCTAATCATGTTGATTTATTAAAGAAAATTTGAGGGAAATAAAAGCGAGAAAGAAGCCATCTTAGAGAAAATCAAAACGAGGCTCGTCTTTTATCCTGTTTTAAAAGAATTACTGTACGAATCGTATCCTTTAACAATAGCAATCTGTAAGCTGCCGCATATATTTCTATTAGAAATATTCTATGTATGTACGTATCTATGTAAGTATGTATGCATGTATGTATGTTTGTGCATATGTACGTACACCACACATATTTACATATACGTATTTATTTATATGTGTGTATAAACATGCATATCGCTAGATACATATATATATATATATATATATATATATATATATATATATATATATATACATACGCGTACATATATTTATATGTGTATAGGTGTTTGCGTACATGTGCATCTGAGTGTATATACACATGTACACACACACACACACACACACATATATATATACACATATATATTTATGTGTGTGTAAGTGTATATGCATGTATGGATGCATGCATGTATGTATTATGTATGTATGTATGTATGTATGTATGTATGTATGCATGCATGTATGTATGTATGTATGTATGTATGTATGTATGTATGGTTTTCAGAATGTGTACATGAAATGAAACTATTTAACTGATTAATAGATTCAAGATTTCCCATTAGAAAATTATTCCACGTATGAATATGATGTTTCAAT
>NC_068998.1:14362311-14362979 GCF_001194135.2 Octopus bimaculoides | reverse complement strand
CTTCTTCTTCTTCTTCTTCTTCTTATTATTATTATTATTATTATTATTATTATTATTATTATTATTATTATTATTATTATTATTATTCTTTTTCTTCGTCGTCGTCGTTGTTGTTGACGACGATGATGTGGTTCATGTTTTATTCGTTATTCTTGTTCTGCTAGTAAAAGATTGCAGGTCTTTCCACGTGATCTGTGACACCTTGTCGTATTACAATCACCAAAAAAAAAAAAACAGATTTATTTTTTATTTTTTATGCTTTAATTTTTATTCAATATGAATTTTATTATTTATAATATTTATATGTTTTACATTATATTCTATTCATATTTTATTTATAATATTTATTTATATCTTACGGGAGAAGAGGCAAGGAAACCTGTATATGTTCATGATATGACTGCGATTCCCAGGCCAAAACATTTCGCTCTTCTGCGTCTAACATTTATTGTTCTTATTCTTGTTGGTTTAGTTGCTGCTGTTATTGTAATTGTTGTTCTTGCTGCTATTGATGATAAAGATGTCATTATGGTTGTTAACGGCGGTTTTTTACATAGGTTAGCCTTAACTGTTCAGATATCTAATCATAGATATTTCGGTCGTCAGCATACTGTCTGATACACACACACACACACACACACACACACACACACACACACACACACACA
>NC_068998.1:14350281-14361034 GCF_001194135.2 Octopus bimaculoides | reverse complement strand
AATTTCTGACTTACTTACTTCTAGCAATCAAGACAGGTCTTCCAGTAAAATTTAGCAATGTGGAACATGAATGATTTTAGGCCCCGAGCTCGGAATTTTACTGATAATTCAAGAGGGTTAGATGACGTCTTTTTTCCCCCCGTTTTTTAGGCATAAACATGTCATATATTCAAGACCCCTCCGTCTTCAGTTCGATGTACTGGCTGACATCGACTTTTCAAAACCTTAATCATTGGAGACCTTTCTCCTTTGATCAAGCCTATAAGAAACACAAGGAAACAATCTGGTAGAAACAGTGTAGATAGAACAAACTTATGGAAACGTATGAATGGAGGAACCTCAAAGGTAATTGGGCACTCAAGTCGTGGTGAAAGGTGCTAGTTCCGTTTATCATCTTGCCACCAGCAGCATGCCTTTCCCCGTTGCCGAGTCCCTTTATCTTAAAGTAGGCGCAATCGGCTTCCTTAAACTGTGGTAGGGCTGAGGAATTAACGTAAATTTCGTTCTTTTCCAAATGTTAGTATAAATTCCTCCCATGTGAAGAGCTACCCACGATAGAACAACTCATGTTTAGGGAGATAAGTCTTTCATCTGCCACACCATTCAGAAACCCAATTTAAGCTTCTGCATCATATATCTTAGCTATTAAATGCAATAACATCTGATTGAAATAAATCATTCTTATCCGTTAGGATTTCTTTATATTATAAGATCTACTTTTGTTTGTTTTTAATCACCAAGTTTGAAATGTGAAAAGAAGTTTGTCTCCTTTTAAGATAACCATGTGTCCAATGACCATAAAAATGCCATTGGAGATTAAAACTTAATTATAGGATTAATCTGGAATATCAATACCAATTGCAGATATTCGATCAAGTATAACTTTTCAGGTGTTACAATCTGAAATTATTGAAAAATATCAATAACAGAAACTTTTATTTTCAAGATGCAATATTAATTACTCCGTTGATGTGTTGTTTCGATGCAGGACGAGGTTACAAACACATAATACGAAAGTGGTGAGATTCTAGCATTAGCTGATCGATTACATGCAGAGGTCACCTTCACCACATGAGCTGCTCGTACATTTACAGAAGAAGAAATTAAATTTCACAGCATCGCGTCACGCAATAAACACATCCTTCAAGTACACCTGGGCACATAGAATCTGCCATCCACATATTTATTTCTTGATCGCGTTCTACCGCTTCTTCTCCCCACTGGTTACCGTTGCTCATAAGTTGTAGTTCGCTGGATTAAATTCTTAGGAGTATTTAGTTGAAATTCTTTGCGTCTTCAGGTCAAATCTCCACCGAAATCATCATACCAAGTAAGGTCAGGTGTGATCAATAAGTATACGGACTGTCGCCATAGTAACGAAGCTAAAGCATGCAGAGTAAAGCCGTTTGGCACATATTGACCTTGAACTCTGAACTCCGCTGTGCATGCGCACTAAGATTTGACGTTCTAGCTCACTTCCGCTGTTTACAGCAGTGCTTGGAAGAAACGTGTGTAGCGTGTGATCGTCGCATTGACAATGACAGGGGAAGTTGAACAGAGAATCTGCATCAAATTTTGCCAAAAGCTTGGCGATACCTATACCTGCTAAGAGGCTTACGCAAAGTTTTCAAAAGTTTTCATCGTTCTCGACAAAACCAAGGAGATCTTGTGCAACTGAAACCCAAATGTCTTTTTCGTCAGCTGAAAACAATTTTGACGCCAACTTGGCAGACATGTGTATCGTATCCAAATCTTCTGTGGTAATGGACTGAACTGAACCGTACCTAATCTGCGCATGCTCTGATAACTCACCGATGAGGATTCGATGACTTCCCCTCATAGCTGCACGCACATCGATGTTTTTCTCAGTTTTGCTGGTTGCGGGTCTCCCAGAACTTTCGTCAATATCGACATTCTGAACGACTCGTACACTTGTGTGTCGCTCATACACTCTTCTGCATACACTTTCTGCAACTATGCGCAGTTCTCTGAACACATATCACCATGACAACTTTATCATGGTTAATGAGATAATCACACGCTACACTCCTTCCTTCCAAGCACTGTTGTAAACAGCAGAAAGGAGCTAGAACGTTAAAACTTAGTGTGCATGCGCAACAACGTTCAAGGTCAATCTTTGCCAAGCTGCCTTACTCTGCGTGTTTTAGCTTCGTTACTATGGCAACAGTCCGGATACTTATTGAATAGACCGCGCATGTCGATATAATGCAATAAAACAGTGTTTATCATCAGAGGAGAGAGAGAGAGCGGAAGAGAGAGAGAGAGCGTGAGAGAGAGAGAGAAAGATAAAAGGATTGATAAAAAGTGAGGGTATACCATTTACCATGTTTAATAGAATTAATAAAACGTTTCCAGTGTTTAAAACTTCTTAAACAACTTGAAGAAAGAATTATATGGATGCAGATTCTCTATTTTCATTTCATTATTAGAAAGTGATGGGGAGGTTTAACAAAATATTTCTTTAATATTTTGGTGGGGAGGGAAGATTAGTGTTCGTTATTTTGACAACTACTTGACTATAGCATCGGAGATGAGGTCCTAACGTAACAGCAAGCCCGGTTATTAAACGCAATAAAACACAAAATAATAGTTTATCATTTATTCCTGGCTTGTAGTTGAGTTTTTTTTTTTTTCAAGAACGCTGATAACTGAGCCAATAGTGTAACAATTATAAAATTCTTCCACGTAAGAATATGATATTTCAAGACAGGTAATTAATTATTCGGCATCGTGGCGAAAGTTAATGTTATTACAGTCTGTCCATATCAATAGTAAACAGTTATCGTTTACAATATACGCTCATTGTAACAGCGTAGGATTGAGAGAATCTTTAGAACATCGGATTAAATGCCTGCAGTATCTGTTGTTCTGAGTTCAAGTTCCAACGAGTTCATTTTTGCCTTTCATTCTTTCGGAAACCGACAACATAAAGCTTCGTCCAAGTACCAGTGTCGATATAATCGATTTAACTATGAGACATTTGTGCCTCAGTAACCGAAATTATCAGTAACTAAACCAGCTTTGATATCTGAGATCTGTCATGTGACTAACACCATAGAAAACATAAATCATTTTTGCTGATCAGATATTGAAACCCATTTCGATATGTCAAAATTAGTTCGCGATTCCCAGCCCGAAATAGTTCAATCGTCTGCATCAAAGATTTGTTTGATATCCTCCTTGTGTTTGATATGTTTCGCGTACGCAGATAATCGAACGGGCGTTGTACAAATGACCGAGATAACTGTGTACCGGATAACCTAACCGGCAGCGTATTCAATGAATTAGCTGAGCGTGTACCAACTAACCTATGTGACCGTGTAATGGATATCCTAGTTCAGGGTGCACTGAGTATCAACGCCAGTACTACACCTTATCACCCAACCTACATTGTTCCGAATAACTGTGCCGGAAGCCTACTGGATTCGAACCGTTGAAATCATGCTAGTTGTAGACTATATGATTGTTGATTATAGATCAATAGATCAAGTCATAAAATTTCGTCAGCACTAAGCGTGTTTGCTCTTCCGCCTGTATCAGCTTGCAATAATGTATTTTGTATGGGATTCTTGCAGCACATACACACACATGCGTACATACGTACAAAAATACGTATATACACACACACACATACACACATGCGGCGAGGTGGCAGAAACGTTAGCACGCGGGGCGAAATGCTTAGCCATATTTCGTCTGCCGCTACGTTCTGAGTTCAAATTCCGCCGAGGTCGACTTTGCCTTTCATCCTTTTGGGGTCGATTAAATAAGTACTAGTTACGCACTGGGGTCGATATAATCGACTTAATCCGTGTTTGTCTGTCCTTGTTTGTCCCCTCTGTGTGTAGTCCCTTGTGGGTAGTAAAGAAATAACACACATGCACACACGCTCACACACACATATGTATATAAACATACATGCATACACATACACACACACGCACTTCAGCTATTGTCCTACAAAGGAGAATAATCGGCAGCAATTTTGGAGGTGGGAGTAAGTCGATTACATGGATACCAGTGATTAACTAGTACGCTTATTTAATCGATCCAGAAGGAGGAAAGACAAAGTCGACCTCAGTGGTATTTGAACTCAGAACGTAAGGAAGGAGGAAATGCCACTTAGTAGTTTGCCCAGGGTACTAACGATTGTGCTAGTTTGCCCAGGGTACTAACGATTGTGCTAGTTTGCCGCCGTTGGCCTTACACCTATATTGTTGATGTTGCTGTTGTTGTTTGTTCCTTCGCGAGCATAGCTCATAAGGGCCGGTTTCCCGTTTTCATTGTCGTATAGGTTCTCCACCTGGACGGGATGCCGGTCTATCGCAGGTGAGCTTCTAGATGCAGGAGGAAAGAGTGGGGTGAAGTTGTGGCGAAAGAGTTTGCAGAAGTTCGCCTTTAGCTTCTGTCGGAGCCGCGTGGAACTTAAGTATTTCGCTCACAAACACACACTTCGTTCGGTATGAGATTCGAACTCAGGATCCCTCGACCGCTGCTCTATACTTATATTAGAAAGTATTATTGCATTATACATTTTCGGCAATCATTGGATAATTGGGTTTTGTTGTTACTGCATTCAGCATCGCACTGCAACCAAGAAATATATTCAACAACGAAGTGGCGATGAAGATAAAATGGGTGAAGTAAAAAATGTTGGGGTGATGACGGACAAATATTTTCTTAACTTTTCTTTCGTATTTTTTTCCCTTCTATATAGCTACCTAGTAATGAGGTTCAGTAATCAAATGACATCATTATACAACACATTTCTAGTAAAACAAAAACAGCCCGTCTTTATCAACATAATCATTTTAGATATTTGTGAACAGTAATGACACATTCAATAAATAGGACACACAATGCACCAACTCTCTCGATACTCGTTGAACTTAAAGGTATTGTAATCTGACTAGGAACGTAATGAATTGCTAGTTGTATATATGCGTTCAACATTCCGTACAATTTCACGCAACGTTTGCGTTTGTTATCTAGAGAAAAAAAACAACTAATCCAATAGATTCAAAATGCCATCAACAATAGCATCAAAAATCATATATTAACAACTTCAAAAGATGCAGCAACAATAACAGCCACAGATTCTCCACTCTCTCCTCTTTTTCTTTTCTTTCCTTCTTTCCTCGTTTTTTTTTTCTTTTCTCTTTTTTCTTTCTTTCTCTCTCTTTCTTCTTCTACCTCGTACTTTCTCTCTTATTTAGGATCACCGGTAAATTCCATTAGAGCTTGTCTACTGAAGTTACTTCTTCTAATGTCACACGCTAGTGGACAACCGATTTTCAGCACATCGCTGTAAACAATGTCGTTGTTGTTGATGATGATGATGATGATGATGATGATGATGATGATGATGATGATGATGATGATGATGATGATGTAGTCGTCGTTATTGTTGCCGTGATTGTCGTTGATGATACAGATGTTGTAGTCCTCTTTATAGTTGTGGTTGGTGATGATGATCGACCATGGTGATGACAATGACGGCATTGTCGACGTTTTTATTTAGCCTCAGGTCAAGACTTAATGGATCAAACCTATAATAAACGCGAATAACGATCGTCAACACAACTTCAGAGAGTTTGAGGATTCTGTCCTGTGTGGGTTTCAGATCTATACAAAAACTGCTTCAAATGTAAAGCTTTTGTGAACAGTTCTGCACTTAATGGCCTTTAGCTACCATTTTGTACTGTTTTGGCTTCTTTTCCTTTTTTTTTTTCTCTTTTGCTTTTATAAGTATTGTTAGAGATGGCAATCGTAGTTTGATACACGAGAATATGCTTATATGTAAAATGCGGGCATGGCTGTGTGGTTAAAAAGTTCTTTTCGTTGGAAACCGTGAAGTTTTGGATTCGGAATCACTGCGTGGCACCTAACGCAAGTGTCTTGTATTACAAGGCAGACTAAGGACTTGCTCGTAAGGTCGGTGGACGAACAATGTGCGGACTATCGTTATGCGTATATGTGTGTATATAGACAGACAGACAGACAGGCAGACAGACAGACAGACAGACAGACAGATAGATAGATAGATAGATAGATAGATAGATAGATAGATCGGTAGAGATAGATTGATCGGTAAATAGAGAGATAGATAGATAGGTAGATATAGAGATAGAGAGAGATAGGTAGATAGAGAGATAGATAGGTAGGTAGTTAGATAGATAGATAGATAGATAGACACACACACATGAGTGTGTATGAAGGCACGTGATTTAATGGTTAGGGGATTCAGCCCCTGATCGTAAGGTAGTGAGTTCAATTCCCAGCGACGCGTTGTGTCCTTGAGCAAGATACTTTATTTCACGTCGTTCTAGTCCACTTAGCTTGCAAAAATGAGTTATAACTGTAATTCAAAGGGCCAACCTTGCCACTTCCAATGTCATGCTGAATCTCCCTCAGAACTACGTTAAGAGTTCACATGTCTGTAGAACGCTAAACCGCTCGCACATTAATTTCGCGAGTAGTCTGTTGCAATAATAAGATCAACTGGAACCCTTGTCGTCGTACCCGACGCATTGCTTGGCCAAGCCTGACCTTTCTTTCTTGGTTCAACTACCATCCGTGCAACATCTATATTCCTCCCGGTGCCTGTCATCTCTTATGTCCCTGCCGTAAGGCTTCACCTCCATACACGCCAGCATAATTTAATTCGTCCTTAGTCGAAAGACACCTGTTGTTAACTTATTTTATTTGCATTTGTATTTGTGTACCATTTCTCCGTTTTTTCGTCCTTGTTTTCGTATACATTCGCTGCTTTCTTCCGAGGAATCTAGTGCTCTTAGCTTAGTTTTTCCCAGGGGATGACCAAATTGGAGTATTCTCCAGTATAACCAGCCGAAATTGCAAAGATAATCTGGAACTCGACTGAAGAAAGAAAACTCCGAATGACCCGTCCTTGTTTTTTTTTTTGTATCCTCTGTCTGGATTTTTTGCGTTCTTGTCCCATTTTTGGTATTCCTTTTTATATGTATGTGTGTCTGTGTATACATGTCTGTCTGTTACCATCTTACTGCCTAAACCAGCGAACGAATCTTCACGAGACATTGAATATATGCTAAACTATCTTCTAGTTCAATAATATGTTAACTGGATTTCAACAAAGATAATAATGGGTGCCCTAAGGGGGTTGGGAGAATTATATGATAAAATGAGAAGGGGGCAACGAGTATTAGTCTGAGGGAAATGTAGTAGCAGAAGTGAGTGTGACTGATATCAGGGAAAGGGAGAAACAGCGTTTTTGTAAGTGACAAATATAGAGTGGCAATGGGATATTGACGTTAATACAGCTGTCAAACACACGCGACGCTGCATACATACGTTTGTAAATACCTAGATACATGCATACACATCGAGGAAGGGAAAGAAAGGTGGGTGTGAGGGATACATAGCTTTAATGAGGGAGGGGGTAGGTGACTTTTCTACTGTCCATCGCAAAGAAACACTAACACACAGGCACCACTCACACACACATACATATATATATATATATATATATATATATATATATATATACAGACATACGTACATACATGCATATGTATACAATACACCATTTTAAACTGGTAATTGCCTGTGTGTACGTTTCTAAATGTGTGTGTATGTGTGTGTGCCATGTCCTATAACTGTATGTCTCTCTACTTTTGTAGTGTCTTCCTTGTTGCTGTCACATATTGTGAGGTTTTAAAATTACGTCAAAATTTTCACATTTGGCATCTTGAAATAATTTTTCACATAAAATCCGATTTTGTTATTCATTTGTTCAAGAAAAATTGCAGAAAATCGTTACTGAGCTTTAAAAGAGTATTAATATCAAAAGGTAAACTCTGTATCCAAATGAACAGGGATGTCGTGTTTAGTTGAATATAGAGATTAAATATTTTGGTATTAACACCGCTTCTGCCGCTAATAATTAATTTTTAATAAGCCTGCGGGCTATTTGTGACATGAGCATCTGATCAAATGCTGAAAATCTGTATATCGTAGCAGCGAAATTTGTCTGACATGCGATCGGATATTACAGTAACACATCACCATCCCCGGTAAAAATACCACGAAAACATTAACACCAATAATAGCATGACATCAGCTATAATATTACAGTATCAACAGCAACAAAAACAACTTTGGGGAGTTGCGCTGCGTAGACGAACCAATACAGTTTCGGACCACCAAGTGAGGAGTCGATGGTCCATAACTTTCTACTTGCCTTGTGATATTATCATGGTGACATTGGTGTGAAGAAGGTGAACAGGACTCCAGTGTAATTGTTAATACATCGCTCCCTCCATGCTGTCCATTTGATTGTCCGTTGCCTTCAGTATGAATTTTGAAATGCCTGTACTTCAGTTATAAAGTAGGAGAGCAGGAGATATGAAAATATATGGCAGCTGTTTTGATTCCCCATGAGACGTTGTCATACGGACTTTGTATTACGTTGGATAAGATTTTCGAAATTGCTGTACGCGATGAGGCGTCAATCACGAAGTAATGGGTAGATGCAGAAGTGGATAATAGTTTATGTGTCAGCTGAATCATAGCACACTGAGTTGACACTAATGCTTCAGAAGAATACTAAAAAGAAAAAAAAAACGGAGTTTACACCTGGATGGGATGATCGAAATTCTGTGCTCGTTTGGGCACGTCACAACCCATGCTGTCCAAAGGTTGCAGATGTTTACAATGTCTTGAATGAGTAGGGCTTTAGAAATTATGTATTTGTATTGGGTGTCTATTAACTTTTGACATACTGTGCTTCCTGGTACATAAGTCACAGATTGAATTAAATATGATATGAAACTATTCCCAGCTGCTTATGTAGCCTATCCGCGCGTTATCCACGGAATGCAAACTATTATACACCTTTGGTGATATTTTCGACAACTTGTGCTCACTAGAATGCAAATCAAAAACTGGGAGCAGAAGCGGACATTAAATTATGCAGCAAATGGTAAGCTACTTTGTCTAGCAGGAGCTGTACACGGGTTCGTGTGCCATGAGAGACGGAACCCTGGAACTTGAACAATATTACGTTGGTCATCCTATAATAAAAACAGAGGCTGTTATCTGGCCTCTGCGTTGATGTGATGAAATTTAATTAACATTTCATGTCTGGCCTATGTCTATCACTAGTTTGAATGGAATCGATATTTTACGCCTAGCCTAGATCCTTGGTTAGTTCAAATTTGGATTCACGTTTAGCCTGGACTTATCATCAGGTTTACACGAGCCTGACAATAACAACAAAAGTATGTAAAAAAACATGATTCTGATTTAGGTACAAGAGAAGTAATCTTGTAGAAAGTGGCTTAGCCGATAACATCTAACCCAGTTCTTGACTGGTACTTTAATTTATCGATCCCGAAAGGATGAAAATCAAAGTTGACCTCAGTGAGATTTGAATCTGGGGCGCAAAGAGCTGGAACAAATACTGTAATTTTTTTTTTTTTTTTTTTTTTTTTTGCTGACGCTCTAACAATTCCGCAAGACCGTCGACTTAACAACAAAAATAATTATCATTTCAAGACCAGTAACTTTGAAGAGAATGGGAGAGTCGATAACATCGATCTTAGTTTTTTTACTGATATATCATTTTATCGGTTCTGAAAGGATGAAAAGTATATTTGAACTCAGCGAGATTTGAACATGGAATGTAAGGATTTGGAACAAGAAATTGTTTCCGATGCTCTAACGATCCTGCTAGTTCACCACCTTTACGACAAAAGTAGCAATACTTTTCTACTGTATACACAAGGTCGGAAATTTTCTGTGAAGATGCAAGCGGAATACATCGACCGCGCCAAAGATCCACTGCTGCTGCTTATTTTATCGACCCTGAAAGGATGCACTCAAAACGTAAACTCGGACGAAATGCCGGTAAGAGTTTTTTTACCTGACGTGAACGATTCTGCCAGCTCGCCGCCTTACAACAAAGAAAATAATAATGGTTTCAAATTTTGGCTTATGGCCAGCAATTTCGGTGAGAGGATTAAGTCCATTACATCGAACCCGGTGTCCAACTGATACTTATTTTATCGATCCCGGAAGGCTGAAAGGCGAAGTCGACTTCGGCGGAGTTTGAACTCAGAGCATAAAGACGGACGAAATGCCGGTAAGAATTTTTTTTTGTCATGCGAGCTAAGGATCCTTCCAGTGCGCCGCATTAACAAGAAAGAAAGTAATAATGGTTTCGAATTTTAGCACAAGGCGAACTACTTCGAGAGTGGATAAGTCGATTACATCGACCCCAGTACTCAACTGATACCGATTTTGTCGACCCGGCAGAATTTGAACTTAGAACGTAAAAACGGACGAAAAGCCGCTAAGTATTTCGCCCGGCGTGTTAACGATTCTGGCAGCTTGCAGCCTTAATAATAATAATAATCCTTTCTACTATGGGCCCAAGGCCTAAAATTTGGGGAAGTGGGGCCAGTCGATTACATTGACGCCGGTACTCAACTAGTACTTATTTCATCAACGCCGAAAGGATGAAAAGTTAAGTCGACCTCAGATAAACTTGAACCTAGAACGTACGGACAGGTAAAAAGCCGTTAAGCATTTTGTTAAGCGTGCAAACGATCCTGCCAGCTCACAGCCTCTAATAATAATAATAATAATAATAATAATAATAATAATAATAATAATAATAATAATAATAATAATAATAATAATAATAATAAGAATAATAATAACACCGGGGAAGTTTAACATGTGAGTACGA
>NC_068998.1:14344579-14345490 GCF_001194135.2 Octopus bimaculoides | reverse complement strand
TAATAATAATAATAATAATAATAATAATAATAATAATAATAATAATAATAATAATAATAATAATAATAACACCTACATGAACTTCTAACTTGAGGTCTCTGGGTGAGACTTGGATCCAACTTGTACAAATGCAAAACAAAAGTCAAACATAAAATAATAATAATAATAATAATCTTTTCTACAATAGACATAAGGCCTGAAATTTTATAGGAGGGGGCTTATCGATTACATCGACCCCCAGTACACGACTGTAATTTATTATATCAACCCCGAAGGGCAAAGTCGACCGCGGCGGAATTTGAACTCAGAACGTAAAGACGGACGAAATACTGCTAAGCATTTATAATGCGAAAAAAAAAAAGGAACACCCCCCGCCAACAACAATAATAACCATAACAACAACATTGATAGCAAGATCATCAATATGATGCAACAGCAAGTACAACAACCTCATGGTTTATCGTATGTGCAACTGTTAATGACAGTTAAGTCATTCACTCTTAACTTTGAGATTTGATAGTTAAGAGAGCTGAGAGCAGCGACTTCAGCATTAAACAACAAGGATAGTAGGAACACATGCAAATGTAGCTGTGGGAGTAGACTAATCACATCCATAGAGGTCAGGCACGGCAGCAACAGCAGCAGCAGCTGTTGCCCTCATCAGAAGCTGTAATCAGTTAAGTATGGAATTGCTTCTACTGCACCTACTTCGACTACGGTCGACACTTAGTAGTAGTAGTAGGAGGAGGAGGAGGAGGAGGAGTAGTAGTAGGAGTAGTAGTAGTAGTAGTAGTAGTAGTAGTAGTAGGAGTAGTAGTGCTGCCGCTACTGCTGTTGCTGCAAGTGATAATGCTACAGTTGAACGATAATTATCATATTTTTACTATAACATATATGCAGATTATAGGTGT
>NC_068998.1:14340801-14344195 GCF_001194135.2 Octopus bimaculoides | reverse complement strand
TATATATATATATACATACATACATACATACATACATAGAAAGAAAGAAAGAAAGAAAGATAGATAGATAGATAGATAGATAGATAGATAGATAGATAGATATAAGACGAGCTTCTTTCATTTTTCCGTCCACCAAATCCGCTCAGAAGGCCTTTGCTCAGCACGGACTACAATAGGAGATACTTGACCAAGGTGCCACGCATTATACATACATACATTCATAACCAGAACTTTCCCTCTCAGAGTATGATAAAAAAAGAAATTGTTCCTCAGTCTATGAATACACATGTTTTTAAAAGTATCCAGTCTTCCTAACTATTACTATTCATTCATACTCTTTGCGTGTGTCTGTGGGCCCGCGCGTTTGTGCTGATAGTTCGATACATAGACAGATAGATGGATAGATAGATGGATAGATAAATGGAGAGAGAGAAGACAGACAGGCAGACAAATTGCCTGACAGACAGATTGATTGGTAGATATTTAGGTAGATTAATAAATGCGAACACCCATAAAGACATAAATGCATAGATACTTGCGTGCGTACATACAAATATACAAATATACATACATACATACATACATACATGCATGCATACATAGATAGATAGGCAAGTGGCTGAGTACTCCACAGACACGTGTACTCTTAACGTAGTTCTCGGGGATATTCAGCGTGACACAGTGTGACAAGGCTGACCCTTTGAATTACAGGCACAACAGAAACAGGAAGTAAGAGTGAGAGAAAGTTGTGGTGAAAGAGTATAGCAGGGTTCGCCACAATCCCCTGCCGGAGCCTTGGGGAGCTTTAGGTGTTTTCGTTCAATAAACACTCACATTGCCCGGTCTGGGAATCGAAACCGCGATCCTATGACCGAGAGTCCGCTGCCCTAACCACTGGGCCATTGCGCCTCCACAGTGTAGAAGTATAATCAATTAATTGGTTTCAAATTTCAGCATAAGGCCAGAAATTCCGGTGTGGTCTGGGGGAGCAAGTACCTAGCTGGTGCCTATTTTATCAACTCCAAAAGGATGAAAGGCAAATTCGACGCCGGTCTCATGTGAACAGAGGTGAAGACAAAGAAAATGCCGTTATTTTCACACGGCACAATAACGACCCTGCGAGTTTGTCGCCCTAGAAGAATAACCAATTTATTGCAGAAAAATTTTAACAACAAAATCTTAAATGGACTCCATTTGAGATCCGCTGATTTATATGAACAGCTGAATAGCAATCTACATATTAACTAGTGTCTAAATGAGTTGCTGATCATTCCTCAGAAGCCCCTAACTTAATCCTCAACCAGGAGTAGTGTGACGCAGTTTAGGACACAGCCAAACCTTGTACTTAAAAATACAGTAATACCTTACTGTACGAGGACTCGCTTTACGAGATCCCGGGCTTACGTATTTTATTTTTCAAGCACAAGATCTAAACTTTGAACGAAGTGCAAAAGTTTCTACTACCATAACAAATACTTCTGCGTGTTACGGAGAAATTTATAGAGCGAAAAAAAAAGCTTCTTTTCAGCAAACAATTCTAGACATGCAGTTCTATATTTAAGAGATGAGGATTTATGTACGTTATTTACATTATTTACATTTGACGGATATTTGTCCTTATCTTGTTTGTTGTTATAAAACAACGTTTCGGCTGATATACCCTCCAGCCTTTATCAGGTGTCTTGGGGAAATTTCGAACCTGGATTCTCATTCCTAATAATAATAACATCGAAAAATACCTTAGGTATGAGAACCCAGGTTCGAAATTTCCCCAAGACACTTGATGAAGGCTGGAGGGTATATCATCCGAAACGTTGTTTTATAACGACAAAAGATGAGGACAAATATCCGTCAAAGGTAAATAGCGTAAATGATGTAATTCTAGACTTCTTTTTTAAAAAGACATCTACACTCCGTCTACGAGTGCTGGTGAATTGGCGACCGCGTTTACAAGTGTTGGTGTGTGCAAGCCTAGTGCAAGTGCAAGTGATTCAGAAAACGATTATAATAATATTTTTTTATTATAAATGATCTTCACATTCTTGTTACTTTACATAAAATATTTTTTATATTCTACTGTTGTTTCATTGCCCTTTATTTACGAATGTTACGAATTTTATAAGTAAACTATTTTTCTGGGAACGAATTACGGTTTATAACATTGCTACTATGGAAAAATATTGCTCTGCTTTACGAGTCTTCGATTTACGAGCGGTCTCCAAGAACTAATTAACTCGTACATTGAGGTAATACTGTTCATTCCAACTGTAAGTAGACTCAGTTTCTCTCTACCAGTTGACTTGTAGGATATGCGTCGACGCGAGTCTAATGTAAAAGGCATGGGCCATACAGTGCCATACAGTGGAAACGAACTCGGAATCTTGTGCGTGTGGCGAGAATATTTCAAACATTACAACCATGTTGCATAAACACACAACAGACGTACGAACAAGGATACATACATACGCAAACATTCGTATACACACACACACACACATATTTGTGTGTGTTTTACAAGTGTACGTTTGCATGTGTGCTTACATGCATGCATGCATGTATGTATATATGTATGCATGTTTCTACTTACGGCTTAGAACAGTTGCGCCCTAGTCTACGTTTTCTCAGTGAAGAATTAGGTGAACGTATGTGTGTGTGTGTTAATGTGAGACCCCATACGTACCGCACACCCATTCATTCGAACGCACACGAATATAGTTGTGTCTGAGAATAAGCGTGTTATTCGTGTATGTACGTATGTGATGCAGTTAAAGTCTATGTATGCATGCATGCATACATGTACCAATGTGTATACGTATGCGTGTATGATTGCAGTTGCGTATTATTCGCTACTTTGTCTCAATCACAAGAACTCTGCGTGTGTGCTTGTGTCTTTGTGTCTGCGTATGTGCATGTGTGCGTGCATATAAATATGTGTGTGGGTGTGTGTGTGCGTGTAAGAGTGTGTATGTGTGTGTGACTCTGTCTCTTTAGACGTGTATGTGATCCAATGTTTGTTTCTGTTCGTGAGGAGCGTGTGTGCATCTGTATATATTGACGACTTGATTTCTTTATCCTCCCGCCTCTGTTGTTCGTACATGTCAAGATGACGAAGTATATTAAATGCATGTGAAAAGAAAACAACACGCGTGTTGTTAGTAGGAGGTCATTACGTGTTTGTATACGCATTATACTTCTGTTTTATTTCTTTATGTTTACTTTCAATATTCCCAGCTGTTTGCGAGAAGATTTACTTTCTTTCTTCTAAGATTCTGTGCCTTTAGTTTACGTCGTACGTGCGTGGATGTTTATGTACATGTACGTCTGTGTGTGTGTCTGTGTGTATGTGTGTGTGTGTGGAGACGCAATGGCCCAGTGGTTAGGGCAGCGGACTCGC
>NC_068998.1:14340237-14340701 GCF_001194135.2 Octopus bimaculoides | reverse complement strand
GTGTGTGTGTGTGTGTGTGTGTGTGTGTGTGTGTGTGTATTTCTTATATTCTTTTACTTCTTTCAGTGAATGGACTGCGGCCGTGCTGTGGCATTACTTTACAATGAATAATCGAACCAATCAACCACAAGAATTATATGTGTGCTAAAAATATAATGTGACTCTGCAGAATCGCTAGAGTATCGGGTATAAGCAAATAAAATCCATTCCCACTTCTTCCACTTTCAGTTCAGGGTTCAAATTGATCCAACATTAACTTTGATCTCCCCAACCCTTCTTTTTTTTTGGAGGGGGGGTCCGATAAATAATGTAGCAGTCCATTACAAAATTCGACTCTCCTCTTTCTAACACTTTTCTTTTTTTACCCCCCACCTCCATCTGTCAGTCTCTCTCCCTTTCACTCTCTCCTTCTCTCTCTCTCTCTCTCTCTCTCTCTCTCTCTCTCTCTCTCTCTCTCTCTCTCT
>NC_068998.1:14339570-14340098 GCF_001194135.2 Octopus bimaculoides | reverse complement strand
ACACACACACACACACACACACACACACACACACACACACACACACACACACACACATACACACACAGAGTGCATCACACTAATTCTTCTTGAAGATTACGTTTAGACGTATTTATGGCATACTTAGCCACTTACGGGCTAATTTTAAGTGTCTGGTAGCTCATTTGGTCAAAGCAACTGAAACCACTTGGGTAAGATTTCTGACTGACACCTGAATTCTGTGGGGTAATTATTTTGTTTATTTATAAAAAGTGTCTTTATTTATGTCTTTTCACTCATTGAACTGCGGCCATAATGGAGCACTGCGAACAACGAAAGAAACAAGTAGAAAAACAAGACAAGCAACATAAAGAACAATCCCTTCATGAATTGTCTATTTCGAGCACTACAAGATTTCTTCAAGAAAACAGTTGCTGTCGCAAGGCAAATTGAATAAAATTTGGGATTTCTTCAGTTTCAAAAACGATGTGTTATTTTATTGGAGAAAGTGTTTATATATACATATATATATACATATATATATATATA
>NC_068998.1:14338482-14339419 GCF_001194135.2 Octopus bimaculoides | reverse complement strand
AGTTAATCATAGACGCGTTTCTGGCTTAGGAGCGATAACACTCCATTTCCTCATCAGTATGATATTCTAGTTCTCCACCGATAATGGTGTTTACATACCGAAGGGTTTGGTAAAAATTATTAATTGTTAATTTATTAATAAATTAATAAATTGATAAACCTTTACCCTTTTAATTGTAATATATATATATATATATATATATATATAAACATATGTATGTATGTATGTGTGTATGTATGTATGTATGTATGTATGTATACCAAAAGCTTTACTATGGAAAAACAACATGAATATATGTATGGAATGAAGTAAGGAATTTGCGGGGCAGAAGCTCCGATAAAGCTACACGGTGACACACAAGCACTCAACTTGCTCTTTGTTCTTAAGCATATATATATATATATATATTGATTTCTGAAACCAAGTTATTAGTACTGATATGTCTCAGCGAAATAATAATAATAATGATAATAATAATAATAATAATTTCTTCCACTATAGGTACAAGGCCTGACATTTGGGGAAGGGGATAGTCGATTCGATCGACCCAGTACTTGACTGGTACATAATTTACCAATCCCGAAAGAATAAAAGACACAATTGACATCGGCAGAATTTGGACTCAGAAAGCAGCAACGGGCGAAATACCGCTAAACATTTCGTCCAGCGTGCTAACGATTCTGCAAGTTCTCCGCCTTAACCCATTACCTCCCATAATTCTATTAACTGGAATTTTTTATGAAACTTTGATTTCTAGCATAAAACAGCCTTAGAAAAACGATGGAATGATCAAAATAACATTTCAAAATAACATTTTAAATAGAAATAAGCGAGTTATTGGGTGAAAAATTAGTAAACCTCATTTGAATATCAGAGAAATATACCTAGTAGATATAGCAAAAAGGTTAGATATGTGTAAATATTGTCAGATAATTAC
>NC_068998.1:14335190-14338054 GCF_001194135.2 Octopus bimaculoides | reverse complement strand
GAGAGAGAGAGAGAGTTCATATACGTATTTACAGAGAGGGATTAGATAATTTTTATAACGATCGAAATTTAAATAAAAATGAATTAAGGCAATTTATAATAATAGAAGGGAAATAATCCGCATTTCCTCCCTTTCTAACCCAAATAATATGAATAATAAAAATAATAGAAATAATAAATGTAAGAATAGTATAAATAATGATGTTAATAGAAATTGCGATTTCCGGATTAAAGAAAATTGTAAACAAGATAATCTGGTATATAGGTGTGTAGTTGAATCTGAAGGGAAGCAATGTCATTACATAGGTTCGACCGGAACTCAATTTAAATGGAGAATTGCAAACCATGACAGTTGTTTTAGAAATAAGCATAAAATCAACAATTCTAGTCTCAGCAAATTTATATGGATGTTAAAAGAGAATGGGAAAAATTTAAGATTAAATGGGAGGTTACAAGCCATGCCAGAGCTTATCAAATTTCAGATAGGAAATGTCAATTTATACAGAAGAAATTTTTCAGATAATAAAATCCAAACATAGATTGATTAACTCAAAGAAAGAAAATATATTAGCTTGTTGTCACCACTCGAAGTATACTCTTAGAAAATTTGATCAATAAATAAATAATAAATAACAAAGCTGAACATTAGAAACATAAGCATAATATATAATAAGCATAAAATATATAATATCTAAACACAAATTAATTAACTCGGGAAGAGTGAATATTTCAACTTGTTAGAATTAACCTAAGTATATTTTAGAAAATTTAATAAAATTTGATAAATAAAAATGAAACCAAACATTAATGATATAAGCATAATATAATAGGTATAACTTAATTTTCAAACCAAGCATAAGATGAAAATAATATAAATATAAATAATATATACTATATATTATATAATATAATATTGAAATATAAATCTAATAATAATATTGAATATTCATCTTTATTAATGAATCAGATAATATATCTTATTTTAGATGCAAATATTATAAATCTATAGATAACATTAATCATGATGACGTAATACACTTGATATATCTACGTACTAATCTTAAATGCGTGTAACGTAAGCACATATGTATATAAGTGTCCTCTCCCACAAACACTTAAATATATAATGTTATATACAATAAACTATAAATCAATAACTCAATACAAATTTAATTACTTTACTAATATACATACACACTTACGCACTAATAAAATAACTTAAGCAGTAATGATCTATAAACGCACACGCGCATAAACCATGACATCCATGCTTGTACATTATTTGTATTTGCCGGATATCTATTCTCATCTTGTTTGTTGTTAACACAACGTTTCGGCTGATATACCGTCCAGCCTTCATCAGGTGTCTTGGGGAAATTTCGAACCTGGGTTCTCATTCCTAAGGTATTTTTCGATGTTATTATTATTATTATTATTATTATTATGATTATTATTACTATTCAGGTCATTGCCTGGAATTGAACTCCGAATCTTGTGGTTAGTAGCCGGCGCTTTTAACCACTACACCAAGACACCTGATGAAGGCTGGAGGTTATAGCTGAAACGTTGTGTTAACAACAAACAAGTTGAGGACAAATATCCGTCAAATGTAAATAATGTAAATAATGTAAATAATGTACATAATTCCTCATCTCTTAAATATAGAACTGTATCCATACTTGTATTCATACGCCATAGAAACCGGTGAAACCAGGCCCATGAGCCTGGCTAGACTTTAAAAGGGCGCATAATAAATAAAAAATAATATATTTATTGAAGAAATACCTCTTCAAAATATAATATATTAAACTAGGGTATCTTGGATAATGTGTTTTTTGAATGAGGATGCGCGTGTGTTGAGATGTTCCTTAATGCGAGTATGCAAAATTCGAGTTGTGCTGCCTATATAAAACGCCTTACATTTGTTGCATTCTATTCGGTATACTACATGTGTCCGCTGGCACATATCTGTATCACGGATAGGACAGTTAGTTAATGAGCATTGATTGTTTTTCTCTAGACATAAGACCTTCTCTAACACCTGCTTCATGAAATTACCACATTTCAATGAAAGCATAACTATAGCAATACATAGAGCGATACGCAACGCAAGACTGGACATACTATTAGCACATTTCGGCCCCTCTCTGCGCGGATACCTGAATAAAAAGCAATCTGGAGACAACAATCAATGCTCATTAACTAACTGTCCTATCCGTGATACAAGCATGTGCCAGCGGACACATGTAGTATACCGAATAGAATGCAACAAATGTAAGGCTTTTTATATAGGCAGCACAACTCGGACTTTGCATATTCACACTGAGGAACATCTCTACACACGTGCACCCTCATTCAAAAAACACATTGATAAACAAATTAAAGTTACTATTGAAGCCAATGATAGAAATCTCGGCAACTTAAGAATTAAGGGAATTTTGATTATCTATAAATTAAACCTACAAATAATTAATAGATTGGAGCTGGGCACGCAATGCATAACATGATATACACATTTACTACATATTAGGATAGAGTTAATGAAAATCGATTTGTGGAGCGATAAGTTAATAATTGACGTCACTAGCATTCACGAAGGGGAGAAACGCTTGAAAATGCCAATATAATCATAAAATTATTTTATCTTCGACAAGAAACATCTCCGATAAGAAACATATATATATATATATATATATATATATATATATATATGATTGACCGTTGACTGAACACTATTCAATTTTTTTTTCCGTGTTTTTCTCCTTGTTTTCTACGTATTCTTTCTGTTGAAGAGCGTGGCTCGAAACGTCAAAGACTTTCCGTATTCCCGAGCGTCATACTAATACATCCTTTTGTTATTTACAC
>NC_068998.1:14333649-14334478 GCF_001194135.2 Octopus bimaculoides | reverse complement strand
GATAAAATAGGTAGCAGTCAATCGATTTATCCCTCCACCAAAATAACTGGCCGTATGCCAAAATTTGTAACCATTTTTTTTTTAATGTACCAATGTAGGTTTGCGACCTTTCAGGCTCGATAAATTAAGTACCAGCTACGCTCTGGGGTTGATGTAATCGACTAGTTCCCTCACACCAAATTTCAGGCCTAGTGCCTATACTAGAAAGGATTATCAAATAACGTGGCTCCAGGGAAAACACTTAGCGGAATTTCGTTCGTCTTTACGTTCTGAGTTCAAATCCCGCGCATTCACCTTTTTCTGGATCGATAAAATAGGCAGCAGTCAATCGATTTATCCCTACTCCAAAATAACTGGCTTTATGCCAAAATTTGTAACCATTTTTTTTTAATGTACCAATGTAGGGTTGCGAGCTGGCAGAATCATCAGCACGCTGGGCCAAATGGTAAGTAGCATTTTGTTCGTCTTTACGTTCTGAATACAAATATCGCTGAGATCGACTTTGCCTTTCATCATTTCCGGTTCGATAAAGTAAGTACCAGTCATGTACTGAGGTTGCAGTAATCTACTTACTCTGTCCCCAGATACAGCTGGCTATTTAGCAAAATTAGAAATCATTATTGCTGTAACAATGAGATTCTAGGCTTGAAGAATACAGAGCAAATTAATAGTAATGAATTAGTAGTATTGACAGAGCACCGAACAAAATGGTGATGGTGGTGGTGATACTGGTTCGTGTGGTTTTGGTGGTGGGGTTTTTTTTTAATGGTTTATGGTGGTAGAAATCGAGATCTTAGTCGTACTCGCGGTCTTGTTGTTAATGGTGGTG
>NC_068998.1:14333075-14333639 GCF_001194135.2 Octopus bimaculoides | reverse complement strand
ATTTGGTAGATGGAAACTGAAAGAAGCCCGTCGTATATATGTATATATACCTGTGTGTGTATATGTATTTGTGTGTCTTGGTTTGTCCCCCCAACAACGCTTGACAACCGATGCTGGTGTGTTTACGTCCCCGTAACATAGCGGTTCGGCAAAAGAGACTGATAGAATAACTACTAGGCTTACAAAGTATAAGTTCTAGGGTCGATTTTCTCGACTAAAGGCGGTGCTCCAGTATGGCCGCAGTCAAAATGACCGAAACAAGAGTAAAAGAGAGTAAAGAGTGTATAGCAGCATTTAGTCCGTCTGAACGTTTTGAGTTCAAATTCCGCCGAGGTCGACTTTGTCTTTCATCCTTTCAGGATCGATAAATTAAGTACCAGTTACGTACTGAGGTCGATCTAATCGACTAGTCCCTTCACACCAAATTTCAGGCCTTGTGCCTATAGTAGAAATTATTATTAAATAACGTGGCGGGCTGGCAGAATAGTTAGCACGCCAGGGAAAACACTTTCGTTTGTCTTTACGTTCTGAGTTCAAATCCCGCCGAGGTTGACTTTGGTTTCA
>NC_068998.1:14331051-14332085 GCF_001194135.2 Octopus bimaculoides | reverse complement strand
CGTAATTGCGCTACAATTGTGTCGTAATTATAGTCATTTTGTTGAAGTAATTGAAGGCCGGCGGGGTGGTTATTGTTGTGGTAGTGATTGTGGTGTTGGTGGTAGTGGCGGTGGTGGTGGCGATGGTGGCGGTTGTGATGGTGGTGGTGGTGGTGTTGGTGGAGGTTGTGGTTTTTTGGAAATGTTCTGGTAAGTGGATTATCATCGACAGGGCTCCAGATTCTGAATTGGCCGACTCGTTACAAGGTCTGATAAAACTCTGAGCACTGCACCTCTAACATACTGAGTACAAATTCCACTGAAGTCGAACTCGCTTTTCAGTCTTTTGTGATCGAAAGCAAAAACAAAGGACCAGTCATGTAATGGGTTCGATTTAATCGACCACACCACGGCTTCAATATGTATTGACTTGCACATGTATAAGAAACCGTTGAGGATTGCTTGCTTCATGGTACCACATGAAACGAAGCGTTGTATGGAGTACTGGTTTGGGATGGGGACGATGATAGTCATGGTGTTGGTGTTGGTTCCTTAGTACTGGGGGGGGGGGGGTTACTTGCTGGTGGTTTGGCGGTGGTAGGGTTGTGGTAGTGTTAGGTAGCGTTATTGATTATGATGTTGATGATGGTGGAGGTGGTAGTGGTATTAATGCTGTTGAAATTGGTGAGGGTGTTATTGGTGGCGGTGTTGTATTTATTGGAACTGATGTGGTGATGATGTCCGTTATACTGGTGAGGGTGGGCGGGTAGGAGTTGTAATGTTACTGGTGTTGTTGGAGGTGCTGATGGTCGTGATGGTGATGGTGGTGGTGGTGGTGGTATTAAGGGTAATATTATTTTTCTTCATCATCATCATCATCATCATCTTCACTATCATCAACAAACATCATCAATCATCATCATCATCATCATCAATAACAGCTTAATCATCATCATCATCATCGTCATCATCATCGTCATCATCATCATCATCGTCACCATCACCATCATCGTCATCATCACCATTCGTCCTAATCACTCCTCCTCCTCCTCCTC
>NC_068998.1:14328160-14328924 GCF_001194135.2 Octopus bimaculoides | reverse complement strand
TATATATATATATTTAGGGCTAGGGTTAGGGTTAGGGTTAGGGATACACGTACACACAAAAACATATGTATTTGTATAATATGATATAATATAATAAAATCCCAAAATTTACCGAGACAATTACTGGATATGTGACTAAATTTGAACTTAGCCTGCATTGTTCACACTTATGTGATAATCCTCTACCGGTAACGGACATTACATATCGCACTTTAACTAACTTTACTAACTTATAAAAAGCAAACTAGTGTTGGAAATAAAGCAACGCAAACAGATACTCAAATCAAATTCTTAACAAGTGTCTGTTACACACTCACACACAAACACACACACACCTTCACACACGCGCGCACGCACAAACGCACATCCACACACACGCACACACATATATGTGTAGGTGTGTGTGTGTACTGTACCTGGACAGTAACTAAACAGCAACAGTTATCGAAGTTTAAGATTTTAATATTTTGTATTGATATTACGTTAGAAGGAACGTATAGAAAATATAAATTCACAGACACACACACACACACACACACTATACACGCACACTGAGACACAGAGACACACAGACACACAGATACACAGACACACACATACACACAAACACACACACTGACACGTACGAGCGCACGTGTGCACGCACGCACTCGACAAATATACACGAAATTTCAAAACGTTACGGGCGGACAGCAATATTTGCAGTTAAATATATTACTTACTCATCCATCTATTTATATATCTATATATATATATATATATAT
>NC_068998.1:14324942-14327689 GCF_001194135.2 Octopus bimaculoides | reverse complement strand
TATATATATATATATATATATATATATATGCCGCTCTATACGCAGGGACATGTGCGTGGACGTTTAGCTTGTGAACGTATATAAATAAACGGCATGCATTTTGTGATCCAGTCATAGTTTTGTGTTTCCCATCAAACACAGTACACACTCGTGTGTTCGGAGTAGCAAAAACAACAACAACAACAAAAAAACAAACGGAAAAGAAAAAAAAACAACAAATAATAATAAAACCGAACGCATAACGTAAAATACAAACAGAACGCTAATAGCCAACAAAAAAAAAAGAATTGGATTTATATTGAAACTAATTGGTCTCTCTCTATATTTTTTATTATTAATATTATATTAATAATAAAAATATTTATATTATTAATTTATTATTATATAATAAATTAATATTACTGATATTATTTTGTCACTAATATTATAAATAATATCTTCGCCATCATCATCATTATCATATACCACCTCTTATTCGTTGTCGTCATCATCACCGTCGACGATAGTAACCATCATCCAACATCATGACTGTTAATGAGTACCATTGATATCCTATACTGACACTATATAACTTTTAAACGGAACAACGAGGTAAGTTGCTTTCTTCAATATTGTCTACAGTTTCGTTTATGTTCTTTTATTAAACTTCTTTCGTTGCGTTTGATTATAATGATTATACAATATTTACTCGATCATGCTGCCCACGTACATAGGAATAGCGTCAAACCTACTGAATTGGTTCTTATATATGTACATATATGAATATATAGGGACACATTTGAATATATATGTACACATATGCACACATACATACGTCTTTTTCTATAAATTTCAACTATATGTATGTATGTGTGTGTGTATATAAATATATATATACATATATATATATATATATATATATATATATATATATATATATATATATACACACATACATATGTGTGTGTGTGTGCCGTCGCATTGGCACACGCACTTAGATATACACGTAAGTGCGTTGATGTGTCGGTATGTGTTTGTATACACAGACACATACACACATATATATTACAGCAGTTAAACATAACGTAGGAATCTCGTAAAAAGTTACGTGTAACTTGTATAATTATTTATATATACATACGCATATCTATATACTTTATATATTTACATATATACATATATATATACATATACATATATATATGAATATATACATGCGCATGCATAAATATATGTATATAAATATTCTTATATGTATTTTTAGGCTAACACTGAGTATAAATATATTTGTATCTATGTGTATACGTGTGCGTGGGTGTGGCTGACTCTGTGTATGCATTTATGCTTGTCTGTTTATCAATGTTTATGTCTACGCTTTTGGTGCCGGGTGGATAACTTCAAACATCTATGTCATATGTCTTTTTAATGTAATAGTTAATTGCAGGTAAATCAACATTACATCGACAAAGGTAAACAGAACGATTGGAACAGTCAATTACGATAGGCAGAGAAAAAATAGTTTGCATACTTCGATCGTTTTTTATTGCTGAATAAAGCCATTACACAAACAACTCACCAAATATATACAAGCATATATACATGCTAAATATGTAACACTCACACACACACATATATACGTATATGTGAAGGAGCATAGCTCAGTGGTTAGAGCGTCGGGCTCACAATCACGAGAAAGTGAGTTTGGTTCCCGGACCGATCTATGTGTGTTGTATTCTTGAGCTGTTCACCCAGCTGTAGGAATAAGTTGCAGCTCCAATGGGTCCTAGCTGTATAGGTCTTTAACTTACCCTCGGATAACAGAGGTGGCGTGGAGAGGGGAGACTCGTATGCAAGGGCGACGGATGGTCTTCCAGAATCAACCTGGCCCGGACTTGTACCTCATTTATGAGTGTATGTGTGTGTGTGTGTGTGTGTGTGCGTGTGGGTCTTTGCTCTTTTATCTGTGTGCGTGTGCGTGGAGGCGCAATGGCCCAGTGGTTAGGGCAGCGGACTCGCGGTCGGAGGATCGCAGTTTCGATTCCCAGACCGGGCGTTGTGAGTGTTTATTGAGCGAAAACACCTAAACCTCCACGAGGCTCCGGCAGGGTGTGGTGGCGACCCCTGTTGTACTCTTTCGCCCCAACTTTCTCTCACTCTTTCTTCCTGTTTCTTGAGTAAAGCTGCGATGGACTGGCGTCCCGTCCAGCTGGGGGGAACACATACGCCATAGAAACCGGGAAACCGGGCCCATGAGCCAGGCTAGGCTTTGAAAGGGCGAGAAAGAAGAATATGTATATGCATGTATGTATGTATGAGTTTACAGACACACCTATATGTATACATCCATGTTTTTCATACGGCAATATATATTTATGATTCATAAAATTGTTTTATAATTTATTTAATATGTTTAAGTATACTACACTTTTATTCCTTAGCGAAATCTCAAGCTACAAAGACTCTATCGACACATCGACATTCACTCAAACATCAATCTGTTCATTTCAAGCCAAGCATGTGTTGCAAGATTGAAACATGCGCGCGCGCGCACACACATGCATGCGCATCAATTATGCACGTATATGTATATATACATAGAGATGTATGTATGTATTATGTTTGTAGTATGTATGGAGGTGTGTACGCATATATGTATAAATATAAGCACATGTACCTATATATATGCATATATCTATATATGTATATATATGCACATGTACATATATATGTATGAGTGTGTATATATATATATATATATATATATATAT
>NC_068998.1:14321973-14323739 GCF_001194135.2 Octopus bimaculoides | reverse complement strand
TATATATATATATATATATATATGATATGCCTTTATGAAAATACGATTATATATACAGATATGTGTACATGTGACGATATGCATGTATACTTACAAAAACTCATATATGTATGTATGTCAGTTATCAACAACTGTGATTGTGCTTGAGATTGCATGCGTGCCTGCCTCTATCCGTTGTTTTGTGTGTCTGTGTGTGTGTATGTATGTGCATATATATGTGTGTGGGCGTTTGTGAATGTGTACGTGTGTGTGCGTGACTGTGTGTGTGACTGCATCAGTGTTGTTACAATGTGTCGAAATCAATTACTCCTATAATGGTTTATATACCAGGCCATAGTTCAGCAGTCGTTGTGTAACGGTAGATTTTAAATCACATCTGAAAGCAGGACACTTAATTGTATCTGACCTCAATCTAAATGCTTGCGCATAACATGCTGCGAACACTTTATGGAAATTTTGCTTTGCAAACGACTAGGGTGGGAATTTTCAACCGTCCAGGAAACTTTTGTTAAACCAATCGTGTATGAGCATGTTATTTAATTCAAGGTAGTTGAAAAATGATATTATATATATATACAGTTATGGGATATTCTGAAAAGAACGGAGTAGAGTACAGTATAGAGTTCGTCCTCTTTCAGATTTGCCCTCTGCAACCCAGTAGTAGTATTATACGTACGTCCAGGTTGCGTTTGCGTATCTGTCATGTGTGGATAGGTAATTGAAGAAATTGGAGTCAACAAGAAGGGGTAAGGTTGAACATTTATTTTTTTAATCACTGCAATTGTCTCGACCTGGAGAACTACGTTGCGTCGAAACAATTGTAGAGATTAAAATATAAATTGGCCAACCGTACCCTTTCTTGTTGACTCAAATTTCGTCAATAATATATATATATATATATATATATATATATATATATATATATATATATATATATATAACCATACCATATATGCATGTGTATAAATATATATGTGTTCATGGATGGATGGATATACATGCATACATGTACTTACGTATCTATGTACATATACATATATAATGGCGGTGAACTGACAGTTATTACGGCTTCATATAGAATGCACAATACTAAATGCTTCGGCTCTCTGCCACTTCCTATCCGACCTAGTTCAACTTCAGTACCATTCTTTTTGGACTAATAAGAAAGAAAGTTCCAATCCTGACGTAACTGATGAGGGGACCTAGGGGATCTTATAAACCGTGTCTTATAAAAAATAAATTTTTCCCATGAATTCAAGAACATAACTCCTCATCGTAGATTACCAGAGATCTCTTTTAAAACCCATAGGCCAAAATTCCAACAGACACTGTACATTCGATCAGTTACTTCATCAAAATTAGACGTAACAATGCTCGACAAACAATGCTCCATAGTGTCCCCTCAGGCTTTTTTCGTTCTCCGCGCCGAAACAGGTATAAATCTATATCTACCCTGTCTGTGCAACGTGAGAGAGCTGATACCAGTGTTAGGACAAATTCTAGAGGTCTCTATGTATATATGTGTGCATATACGTATTTATGCATGTATGTATATACTTCGGGAGGTAAAACGTAAAGTGAGGGCCAAGCCACTACACATTCTTTATTTTCTCTTCTTGCTTCTTTCTGTGTTCCTTTCTGTAGAAGAGCGTAGGCTCGAAACTTTGAAGACTTTTTCACTTCCCGGAGCGCTATACTAATACATCTGTTTGTTGTCTACACCACCTGTCTTGGTCTTTTGTTTTTTGTGAATTCTTCCCTATATA
>NC_068998.1:14320890-14321748 GCF_001194135.2 Octopus bimaculoides | reverse complement strand
ATATATATATATATATATATATATATATATAACATTTTTATTTCTACATTCATATTTCCCTATATTTTTCCCTATATACTCCTTATTTGGTTCCTTTTCCAAAATAACTCCTCATATTAAACTCAAATATTTTCCTCTATTTAACCATCTCACATCGTCTCTGTTGAAGGGATATTCCTAATATCCCGGAAACAGCTGTAAGACTAATTTTCTCTTTATAAATGTCCTTAAAATTCCACACAGCCTTGGCTTTGTTGTCTCATTTCATTTAAACATATACACACACACATACATACATACATACATGTGTGTGTGTGTGTGTGTGTGTAATAAAGTTTACTATCAGTAATAAGTCCTTTCGTCTTTAAATGCTTGTTGCTATTTACTACTCTCCACTCATAACACACACACACACACACACACATATTTAATTGCATAATTTCCTTTTGAGATCCACTTGGCTAAATTTCTTCTACAGAGTGATTCAAAAGTCTCCATACATAGGAAAAATTTATTTTTTATAAGACACGGTTTATAAGATCCCCTAGGTCCCCTGATCAGACCCCTCTTGATTTCTGTCTTTGGGGTCATTTGAAAGGCATGGTGTATCACGGAAAGATAAAAGAGATAAATCATTTGAAGGAACGCATCACCAACTCCTTTACACACGTATCACCAGATGTGCTATTACTAGTTCACAATGAGTGGGGTAAACGTATTGCAATGTGTATTTAACAAGCTCTATATGGTAACCATATAGAGCCTGTTAAATAAATAAAAAAAACTGTTCTTATAAACTGTTTCTTATAAAAAAATAATAAATTATTCTTATGTATGGCGACTTTTGAATCACCCTGT
>NC_068998.1:14317580-14320327 GCF_001194135.2 Octopus bimaculoides | reverse complement strand
GTGTGTGTGTGTGTGTGTGTGTGTGTGTGTGTGTGTGTGTGTGTGTGTGTGTGTGTGTGTGTGTGTGCCTATGCATGTATGTATATGTATGCATGTATATATACACGAGAGGATGCTGTAGAGTTCCTAAGTTTGAGTGTCTCGCGAAAGACCTGGTTAGAGGCCAAACATTCCGAGTTTTTTTACTGGGCTTAGGAAACTGAAGGGCCACTGCAATAAGTGTGTGAATCTGAGAAGGGAACACGTTAAATAAAATCTTGATTAATTGATCGTCAACTTTTCACTACCTCCTTGTGTCTAAATATATATACATATACATATATATGTGTGTGTTATTGTTTATCTGACTAAGCTGATCGACAGTCATAAATATTTCAGCCATGATTATCCCGCTTCGCTTTTGTTTTCCCGATTTGTTGCTAATCCATCATCACGTTATCCAACTTGCCGATTTCTAAGAGGGTAGGGTGTAATCTGAGTGCAGATAGGCTGCTACTTGTATACTTAATGTCGAGTGACCATGTAAAGGCTTCTTCGTTCTTCCTGATATATGAACAGTATTCTTTTTGTAGAGGATCACACGCAAGTTTTGTAGAAGTTTAAAAATTGATTAGAGTTGTAATAATTTCTGAATCAGTCAAGTAAGCGTAAATTTTGTAATTCATATTATCTATTGTGATGTGGAAAATATGCATATTTATATATACACACACATCACACACACATACATATATATATATATATATATATATATATATATATATATGATGCCATCATGAAGGCTATAATGATACTGTGGCTTAACATTTGTAAAAATTATGAAGATTTCATCTCCATTGTTCACTTGTAAATAAGAAGTATATAGCGTAAGGCTATTTTCTCGATACGATTAACGATTGTGCTTTCTGTTGTTGAATGAAGATATGTTTCTATTAGTATATGATTTCTAGTTTTATGTTTTGGAATTTAGTGGTAGATTTATATTCAATTAGACGATGCCGCCAATGTACAGAAAGGGCATGTGAAAATATATAACAGCTGCAGAGATACGCGTGTAGTTATGAGTAACAGCAAGTTCCTTTATGGACAGAATGAAGAATGTTGGAAATGTAACTTAAACATGGATACAGCCGAGGATAGGGAAGATGTAGCGGACTGAATTTAGTAATTGTGTGCTGCAATGTACCATCTTCTGGTATGTGTGTCGGCAAAACACACCCGGAATGAATTGAGTTGGTTTAAACTACAGAATGAGTCCCTTAAAATGCGATTCATTAATGAAGATTCATCGTAAGTATAATTTTCTTCCAGTAGCCACTTAGTGGAAGTGCATACACGGCCGTAGTCTCACAGTTTTCTATTAAATTTCAGGAGACACTGCAATATTGCCGATCAAGTGAACCGGTGAGTGTCGGAACACACGTAACTTGGATGTCGAACAAAATGCAGAAGTGAACTCCAGTAACGAAATATAGATTTTACATTCTGAGTGAGCAGTAGGAACGTTTATAGCGCAGAGCTCACACTTTCTCATCTTATTTTCACATCCACTCTCTGTGTACTAATACAGCGACGTGAACACGTAGGAAAGTTTTGTTAAGTAGAGAAGATCAGTTTAATATATCATTGGAAAGATATATATCATTGGAAAGATATATCATTGGGAAGATATTCTAAGTTAGAACTCAACTCCAGCTGTCCACCAATGGTGATATCCAGCCTAAGCACCGTTGCAATGCCAAGATGAGAAAATAACCTATGTTAAATGAAACTTTCATCAAGTCTTTAGAGGTATATGATTTCTAGTTTTATTTTGAGATGTATTGCAAGAATACTATTCACATATTGATGCTGCCAATTTAGAGTTGGTTAAGGAAATGTGAAAATATTTATCATCTGCAATAGATTCGAATGTAATTAGCAATAACAACTGCAAATGAAAAGAAATAGATGAAATTCATAAGAAGTACAAATGCTAGGAGATTTTTATAGCAGATACGATCGAAGGCCTTGATAATAGCAAGGGTCCACAATACTGTTTGCGCCAAAATTCCCCAAAGGCCAGAGTCCCTAGTGTGTCACGTTATAGAACACGTAATCAATTGATCTGGTTCTGCGAGTACCATGCAAAGAAATATTGGAATGAGAGAAAGAGATAAAGTGACGAAGGAAGTGTTTGGTAACAACTGTTTTTTTTTATATTCTTTGATATATTGGAAGGAAATGTGATATCACAATATGTGAGACCGACAGAGAGATCGACAGACAAACTGATTTACATTGAGCGAAAGTATTTCGATTCAGAAAGACAGGAAGATGGATCGTTGCATGCATGCATGAATGCATGGACGGATAGCTAGCTAGCGAGACAGACAGACAGACAGACAGACAGACAGACAGACAGACAGATAGATATATATATATATATAGAGAGAGAGAGAGAGAGAGATAGATAGATAGATATATAGATAGATAGATAGATAGATAGGTTGATTCATTGATATAGCGAGAGATTAAGTGGATGAGTGAGTGAGTGAGTGAGTGAGTCAGTCAGTGAGTCAGTCAGTGAGTCAGTCAATCAGTCAGTTAGTCAGTCAGTCAGTCAATCAGTCAGTCATTTCAACGGGATTGAGGAAGCATAGTTTACTGTCAGATGAAAAAAAAATGCTTGATTTCAGAAAGACGTATTTTAGAAAGCTAAGACAGAACGAAATTTTCCTATTACGTGTTTGGGTGTGTTTGTGGGG
>NC_068998.1:14315907-14317016 GCF_001194135.2 Octopus bimaculoides | reverse complement strand
ATATATATATATATATATATATATATATATATATATACATACATAATACAGAAAAGCAGAACAAGTTTTTTTTGTTCATCAAATGCATCATGTTCATGATGTGATTAAATATTTTGTGTACAAATATTCTTGTTTTGTTTTTCATATGTATACATTCATAGGAGGTCTGATCAATAAGTAGCAGGAATGTTGCCATAGTGACAGAGCTAATGCATGCAGAGTAAAGCCGTTCGGCACAGATTGACCTTAAACTCTGTTGTGTATGTGCACTAAATGTTAATGTTCTAGCTCACTTCCACTGTTTACAGCAATGCTTCGAAGGAACGTGTGTAGCGTGTGATCGTCGCATTGACCATGAAAAGAAAGTTGTCAGGGCGATACCTGCCTGCTAAGACGCCTGGGCAAAGTTACAGAAAGTGTATAGAGAGGAGTGTATGAGCTGCGCATAAGTGTATGAGTGGCTCAGACGTTTGCAAGATGGCCGATAAAATGTCGATATAGACGAACGTTCTGGGAGACCTGCAACCAGCAGAACCAAGAAAAAACATCACAGATGTACGTGCAGCTCTGAGGGGAAGTCGTCAAATCACCATCCGTGAGTTATCAGAGGATGTGCAGATTAGTTACGATTCAGTCCAGTTCATTATCACTGAAGATTTGGGTTCCAGACGCGCGTCAGCAAACTTTCTGTCAAAACTGCTTTCAGCTGACCAAAAGGACACTCGGGTTTCAGTTGCACAAGATTTCCTTGATTGTGTCGAGAACGACGAAAACTTTCTGAAAACTTTGCATAGACTTCTGAGCAGGCATCAACAAGCTTTTGGCAAAATTTGACGCAGATTCTCTGCTCAGCTGCCTCTGTCAACCTCAATGCGACGATTACACGCTACATACTTTTCTTCCAAGCACTGCTGTAAACAGCGGAAGTGAGCTAGAACATTAAAACTTGGTGCACATGCATAGCAGAGATCAAGGTCAATCTGTGCCAAGCGGCTTTACTTTGCGTGCTTCAGCTTCGTTACTATAGCAACAGTCAGGATACTTATTGATCAGACCACGTATATATATTTATTTATTTATAAGATACATATATATATAATATATATATA
>NC_068998.1:14310338-14315171 GCF_001194135.2 Octopus bimaculoides | reverse complement strand
ATATATATGTATGTATCCTTATATGTCTCTAGGTACATGTAGTAATATGTTTGTATACATATATGTATGTATATCATTATTTAGTTCTATTTCAAGATTTTGTGCCAGTGGAGGTCTTTCTAATCTAGATCCAAGTCTCCTTCATTGGAATTTAAACAATATTAACAGGCTATTGGTATGTATGTATGTATGTATGTATGTATGTATGTGGTTTGTTATAAATGCATAGGAATAAACAAATGCTTAAAGCGATACGAAAAGAAGTCATGCATTCTTTAAAGAATGATGACGATATTAAAATAAGTAAGGGGGGGGGGAGGGCAATAATGAATAAAAATGGCGGCAAAAATTAACAATCCACTTAACGACAAGAACAAATTTATATGGATTCAGAAATATGAATCCCTAATGTTGATTTGAATGCACTAGTTGTTACTACTACTACTACTACTACTACTACTGCTGCTGCTGCTGCTGCTGCTGCTGCTGCTGCTGCTGCTGCTGCTGCTTCTACTACTACTACTACTACTATTACAACTACTTCTACTTCTACTACTGGCACTCCGTAGATTACGACGCTGAGTGTTCCAGTTAACCCTATCAACGGAACAGCCTGCTTGTGAAATTAATGTGCAAGTGGCTGAGCACTCCACAGACGGGCATACCCTTAATGTAGTTCCCAGGGAGATTCAGAATGTGACAAGGCTGATCGTTTAAAATACAGGAGCTAAACATTTTTGCCAGCTAGGCGGACTGGACCAACTTCAAATAAAGTGTCTTCCTCAACAGTCAACGCGCCGCTGGGAATCGAACTCATGACCTTACGAACATGAGCCGTATGCCCCAAACACTGAACCGATAATTTTACTCTCCAAAAAGAGATTGATCACATATGTATGGAATTCTGCAATCTCCTCCGATATATATCCCAAATGAATGCATCAATACACAAAGTCGTCAAACAATTAGATTACATTATTAAACAATACACAAAGGAGGGATATGATATACTAATATCTGAAGGGCTGTTTGAGACTGTAGAAAAAACATAGTAGATATCATTGTCACTTAAGACGTAGGAAGTCTGTTTATGTAAGTTCCAGTGCCTGAAGAATTAATCTATCCACGGTATCAACTAAATTACTGAAGCTTAGATACTGAAAACGTTATTAATGTGCCATTTCACTGTCAAGCGAAGTATATTATAAAAATGAAAAGATGGAGTAGCCATGGGTACTTCAATAAGATCCTCATTTGCAGTTTTCTATCTAGTTGCAATAGAACATATATAGGTACGTGACAAAAACATAACAAATACCAGTTATTGGACGATGTACACTTCGTAGTCAACGCATCGGAAGTCGTTAAGAAATTACAGAGAGTTCTAGCAAACAACTCAGTACCGTAAATCAAATTCTAGACTACACATACAACTTTTACATAGACAATGAATTGTTTATAGACAATCATTCGGGAAGAAAATAATAGATATATCACGAGATTCTTCAAGAAAAAAACTAAATATATGCATATACATACAGTTGATTGCGAACGTTCACACATAAGCAAAATATTATTGGTCCAATCCGGGTTAGAAGAGCATTTAGCTTCTCTACAAACCAACCATTAGATAAAAAAAAAACATATAGAATTTAAACAAATTTTAGCCAACAGCAGGTATTTCAACAAAGTAATGAAATAAATCATAGAACAATAATCATAAAAACGCCGAAACAAATACATCAGACACCATATTTATTAAAAATACACAGAACAGACATAAAGCTTATTTTATGAATCATATATATATATATATATATATATATATATATATAGATATACGTAAATATATATCACACACACGCACACACACCCATACATACACAATGTATGTAATTGATGAGGACATCAAAAACGCCAGAAAAGTGAACATAGAATGCATTATACGAAGCCATAAAATTTACTACAAACACGCTGAAATTAAAAACTTTTTTGACTACAAACCCCAAAGGGTATAAACTTGCAATGAAGCTAGTAATAACCAATGTGATTTATATAGCCAATGGCAAATGTAAAAGTTTTACATTCCACGACTGCTACCGGAATTTAGCCATACAGGTATGACCCCCCCCCCCCCGTTGCCACACTATGCGCTTACAATAAGAAATTGGTAAGCAGTACATCACAAAAAAATTACAACTAGAGTGAAAAACACTTGTGGACAACAAACCTACATAGTTTAATGTATTGGACAACATTTCTGTATTCAACAGGATTCATGAAAACATGGACGATTAATGATGGGAGCAGTTTTCATAACACAATGCGACACTGAGAGCAGAGACAGCATGGCATCTCACAAACAAAAGTAAACACATAAACGATGACCTATACATCTCAGTGTCAATAATTTCGAATTTCAGTGATAATGTCTGCACATATTGATATTGGCCGCGGCTACTGTAAAGACGCAGCAAAATACGACAACTTTCACTTCGTCCTGAAGGCAAGGCTAAGATTGTTTAGAAACGTTGATGATGAATTTCAGACGTCTACTATTCCAAACTAGCTACAATGTGTGTGGTGTATGAGTGTGTGTGTGTGTGTGTGTGTGTGTGTGTTTGTGCTTATATGTGTTTTTGTGTGGTGTATGTGTGTGTGAAGGAAAAGCAATAGAAAACTCCAGCTAAGTCACAAGTATTTACTCACAATCAACTTTTATTTCCTGTTCAATGTGGCCACCACTTGCAGCACGGGAAACATCAATGCGATAAGAGAATTCCTTCCAGACGCGTATGAGCATATCACGATCTGATGAGTACTTCTTTGGCTGTCCGGTTGAATGCTTTGTCAAAATGTTGCCCAAGATGCTGCACGGTAGGACTGAACCTGTGGTCACATACCTGGGAGGCAAGCTTCTTAACCACTCAGGTACATCTGTGCGAAAACATGTACATGAAATCAAGAATAAATCGATGGATTAATAGGCAAGCAAAAGTGCATGTACAAATATAAGAACTGGAACAAAAATCAAATACAAGAAAAAGAAAAATTATCGGGCATAAATGAAAGGAAATGCGGTTTAAAATTAATTATTTAAACCCCTTTACTTGAAAGAAAATGCGTCGGTGTGTGGAAAATAACTAAGCCGTGAAAGGGAAATAATACCGAAATTTAAAAATAATAAGACCAACAATATAAAATCTTCAATTTAGGAAGGGTGAATGGTGATAAATGATAATTGTTTAATCCCATGGGAATAACTACTTCTAATCAAGTGTATTATTATAATCATGTATTACAAGAAGCGTTTCTGCAAGAACTTAAAAGTTTGTTACTTCTGTTTAATACATGTGATTGATGAAAGCGAATGAAAACGTGGAAATTGAACACCGATTACTACAGCAGTGTAACCGGTAGAGCCTGATTTGAACGAAATACTATACTGAATTTTAAATGCAGTGAGACTGGATTCTTTCATAAACCAAATATACTTTGACGTACGTGTCGAAAATTGTTTACGCTACATGCTTACAAAACACATCTTACACTTGTAAAACCATTTCTTGAAGTCGTTTTTTAATTAAGCAAATGTCTCACTAGATAGTTCAAAATACAGTTTTCGAGAGTTAATTACCATTTAAGAGGTATTTATTTGAATCAATACAATTACAAGCAGAAAGGGAGAAATAAGAGTATTGATATTAGGGAACTTATTTTTGCATAGAAACATTTCGCTCGATAATACAAATATTAACAGAAACAATAGTTAACTTTAATTGATTTTTTGCTTAATATTCCGAAAATAAAAAGAAATTATTATTAGAAATATTTGGCAATATTCCTACCTGCACTTAAAATAATGGACTATGGCCAAGAACGTTTCTTTAACAGCGTGTAAGTTAATACATTAAATTATACTTTAAGAAAAACACTATTGCGAAAATTCTCAATATAAACTGAGATGTCATAATAAACGTACCTTCTTGATGGGATAATGAAAACATATTTACTAACATTCTTTCAACTTTTGGCACAGGGCCAGCGATTTTGAGGGTGGCGGAATCGATTCGGCCGATCCCAATGTTCAGCCAATATTTATTTTATCGATCCCGAAAGGATAAACGACCTGCCGACCTCAACAACATATAATCACAGCACTTAAAGAACCGGAAGAAATACTACTAGGAATTTTGTTAGGCACGTTAAGGATTCGGCCAGCTCGCTATCGGGTGGTTGATTGACATTCTAATTAATATGGAATAATCATACATACATGTACGCACAAATAAATACATACATACATACATACATACATACATACATACATACATACATACATACATACATACATATAAGTATATAGCAGAGGTAACAGAGGGACTCAAGATCCGAGAGATTCAGGCGTTATCATGCACTTATAAAAATTTGATAAATGCCAACGCACGAAACTCTAGGACATTGAGTCACTCTGTTATTTCTGCTAAATATCAATAAAAAATATTAGGAGTGGCTGTGTGGTAAGTAGCTTGCTTACCAACCGCATAGCTCCAGGTTCAGTCCCACTGCGAGGCACCATGGGCAAGTGTCTTCTATTATAGCCTTGTGAGTGGATTTGGTAGATGGAAACTGAAAGTCTGTCGTATATATATGTGTGTGCGTGTGTGTGTGCGTGTGTGTGTGCGTGTGTGTGTGTGTGTGTGTGTGTGCCGATGCTGGTGTGTTTATGGCTCCGTAACTTAGCGGTTCGGCAAAAGAGACCGATAGAATAAGTACTACGCTTATAAAGAATACGTCCTGACGGTCGATTTGTTCGACTAAAGGCGGTGCTAC
>NC_068998.1:14309110-14310224 GCF_001194135.2 Octopus bimaculoides | reverse complement strand
TATATATATATATATATATATATATATATATTTGCCAGTTATTGCACAGAAATGCAGACTATGAGAGATGCCCTGGTTGAGGCAACTGAAAAAGTTAGCTTGAAAGTAAATATATCAAAAACATAGATACAAAAAATTGCCTGCAGTGAAGCAAATGAAATGTTAATCAATGGAAAACGATGGAAGAGGTTCAACGCTTCAATATATCTTAGTAGCGTTCAGACAACAGATGGCAACGCTGAATCTGGCGTGATACAAAGAATAGCTAAAGGCTCTGAGGTAGCTAACCAACTTCAATCTGACAATCAAAGAGGCTCACATCACAAAGCAAACTAAACTAATGAATCAAAGACGCCAGAATTGAAAAGCGACATGATACTTCCCAACAAAGTTGTTTCAGAAAAATCCAGGGCATTACATGGCATTAGACAAGACAATAGATGAGGTGGTACCTCGAGGAACCAAAGTCACATGCCTGAAACTTGTCATCCGGGGAAGAAGAATGGCAGGATGCCCTAAGAATGGAGTACAATGATCCAATAAGAAGAGAAATGACATGGTTACTATCTCGCGGGAAGAAACCAAAGAGTGAACAAAGAGAACATAGAGATCCGTCTTACAAGTTTATCTGCACAGCTCTGACGCAAACTGGTTTCAAGATCCAATCTTTGCCAAAGACAAAGAAAAAAGGAAAAAATGAAAATATTGAGAACAGGGGCCTTTTCCGCGTGGGTGGAGGAACCTGATGTCTCCATATGTGTGTGTGTGTGTGTGTGTGTGTGTGTGCGTGTGTGTATGTTTGCATATATATATATATAATATTAGGGATAAAATCCAAAATAACAGGTAAAAACCCAATTAAAATCAATTTATTAAAAATTAAAATTAAATTAAGCTTCACAGTATAAAATATATTAATATATAGTATTAGGGAAAAGAACCAAGGTCTATGAACTCATCGATGAAAATACACTGTCACATATAGAAAAAATTATAATTAAAAGTACAATAAATAAGTATAATATGATGCAAAGTAAATATCATAAGATCAAGATAATATTATCTTGATCTTATGATATTTACTTTGCATTATATTATACTTATTTATTGTACT
>NC_068998.1:14307855-14308911 GCF_001194135.2 Octopus bimaculoides | reverse complement strand
TATATATATATATATATGTATGTATGTATGTATGTATATACATGTGTACATACACACACATATATACGCGTATTGTATACACACTGGTAAATAATAATGTCCTTGCTACAAACGGCACAAAGCCTGAATTTTGGGGGAGGGACTAGTCGATTATATAGTCCTCAGTGTTTCACTGGTACTTAATTTATCAACCCCGAAAGGATGAAAGGCAGAATTTGAACGCAGAACGTAAAGACGGACGAAATGCTGCTAAAACTTTTTCCCGGCATGCTAACGATTCTGCCAGCTCGCCGGTTTAATGTAAATATAAATATGATAAGCATATATTCAGATGTAAATATATGAGTATATACGTGTATATTCATATACACACGCGCATGTATGTGTGTGTTTGTGTTTGTGTGAGTGTGTGTTTGTGTTTGTGTGAGTGTGTGTATGCGAACAGATGTGCATGAATAATATATATATATTGATTTATAAATGGGTTCACGCAAAATCGATTTTAGTTAAATATTCAGTTATTCTTAGATTCACCAATTTAATATGTATCCAAGAATAACTAACAATAGAAACTGTTAAATTACCAACAATGAAAGACAAGTAAAATCTGTCGTCTCTATATTTTTACATTTCAATCCGTAAGCATATATATGTGCATGTATTTCCTTGCCTTTGTATGTTTGTGCGCATGTGTCTGTTTAAATGCTGTTTCAACTACTGTTAATATTTCCTGCGATCTCTTTTGAAGTATATTTCTACGTTTCTCAAATCCTGAGCTTTTTCTAGATCCGAAAATCAGAATCGACAAATTCAGTTTAAGGATTTGTAAATGTCCAGTTTTCAAGACATTATAATATAGTGTTGCTACATGGGAAAATGTTCCGTAGTTATACCGGAAATACTTTTTTGTATAGAGCGAATTAGAGAGAATATTTTATAATACTGACAAAGAAAATTACCAAATTTTACCGTGTAAGTGTACATGCACACACATATATACAAACATACATACACACATATATACATATGTATATATACATGCATATATATATATAT
>NC_068998.1:14303752-14307695 GCF_001194135.2 Octopus bimaculoides | reverse complement strand
TATATATGTATGTATGTATGTATGTATGTATGTATGTATGTATGTATGTGCGTAATGCCGTATGAGTACAGCCAATGCGAAAAGACAATTACAAGCATCAAGTTTATTGGAGTCTATTTCATTATTTTCCTTGAACAAGGAAAAAGATATTCGGAGTAAATAAAAGTATTTTTTTCTTGTAACTAATACAACAGTTCATTTCTCTAAGTTAATCTTGAATTATATTCTAAGAATATTGATATCAAGGATTCGAACAAACTCACAAACGCACATTGTTTTTTTCTTTTTTGTACTTTATTCCTTTTTCGTTTTGCATAAAGATTAAACTCATTTATGTTGCTGATATTTCAATCGCTTCTTCAGTTTTAATAGCACAATTTATATAAACAACTAGACGTATTTATGACAGCTTTGGTACCCCATTGATGAAGGCATTGAGTGATGATACACTCCTAGGAGCATTTAAATGCTAGAAGCAATTTTGTTTCCATTGATTTGCTATAATGCTTACGTACGTATTTATTTCAATCCGTGCGTTGATTTACTTTTGAAGTGTCTCTTCGTTTTATACATACAATGCGTGCGTGTATGTGTGGGTGTATCCTATTACTTGCCCTAATATCTATGTATGCATGTGTATATGTATGTGTGTGTGTGTGTGTGTGTGTATAGATAGATAAGTTTAGATTGATAGGTAGATAGATAGATAGATAGATACATACATACATACATACATATAAACACACGCACACAGACACACAAATACACAAACACACACACATGCACACACTCATGGTGCCAAAGATTTAAGAGGTTCGTTTCGCATTAACAAACTTCAAATTTTGATGTTTTGCGTGGCGTCTTGTGGAAATGTCATTTTCTATAACCTTGGTTCGTCTCATAGCTTCTGAGTAAAAATGATTTGACGGGCACCGTATAAAGGTCTGCGAGGCGGATTATACCTGTTAATCAAAAGGTATAGTTTTGTTGCACATTTTGTCAACCTGATTCTGCCAGACAGTTAAGTTAAGGGCACACCTGTCAGTGCAATGCTCGATCATTTATGTGTCAATAAAATTAGCAGAGACTGCAGTTGATTCAGCAACTAAATCTTCATCGACGAAACTGACGGCGATCAGTTAACATTTGTACGTGTGTGTGTGTGAGAGAGAGAGAGAGAGAGGGTGTGGACATACACGCACATGTGTGTGTGAGTGTGTGTGTATGTGCAACGCGTTGTGTTCTTGAGCAAGACGCTTTATTTCACGGTGCTCCAGTCCACTCAGCCAGGTAAAATGAGTAGTACCTGTTTTTCAAAGGGCCGGCCTTGTCACACTCTGTGTCACGCCGAATCTTCCTAAGAACTACGGTAAGGGTACACGTGTCTGTGGAGCACTCAGTCACTTGCACGTTAATTTCACGAGTAAGCTGTTCCGTTGATCGGATCAGCTGGGACCCTCGTCGTCGTAACCGACGGAGTGCTCCCAAAAGTGTGTATGTGTATGTACATGTGCCTGTGTGTGTGTACATAAGTATATAATGTATATATAATAAATAGAATAACTATTTCACCCAGTATATCGATGAGATTCGAGAACAGAGCGGAGTGAACATGATGGCAGAATACCGAAGACACAAGTTCCGCGGGGCCGGACATATCGCAAGGTTCACAGTCAACACATGTACCCGTTCAGTTGCCGAGTGGTATCCAAGAAATCGGAAAAGGCCACTCAGAAGGCCCTCACGCCGATAAGAAGGCGATTTAAATACACGATTTGGACCAAGATGGAAAAAGAAGAACGCAATCAAGAAAAAACTGAAAGTGCAATTTAATCAGCGATGTGTAACAACAAACGATTGTCTGGTCGATACAGAAATACAGTGACATCAAGAATATTTTCTTGCTAAGTCTGTTAGAGTGTTCTTCTAAGTCTTCTTCGAAAGGCCAACGAATTGGATCATAATAATTTCACAAATTTCAGAAATTAGCAAATAATAAACTTCAGCATGACAACGACCAAAACATACCGTAATAATCTTAAAGGAACTCATGAATAAAAAGCAAAGCCGTGGAATACTAAATGCTGTAGTGGCCAATACATACTTTGATTTGTACCGAGTTTAGACAATGAATATTCACTTGTTTGTTCATCTAAATTACATGGTCTTCCAATTAGTGCATGAACATTCTACAGGCACGCTTATCTTCAACGTAATACTGTCTCAGAATCAACAGGATTTGACAAGGACCTGGTAAATCTAATTCATCTGACAGGCTTTTGCACAATTTTTGACTTCACAATTTCCCCTCAGAAGGGTTGTGTTGAGCTGAGGTTATTTTTAAGAAAAATTAAGAGGATGGACTAAGCGGGACAGAAGCACACACAAGGACGTAAGTGTCGCTGAACAGGACACAGATGTGTGACGAAAGATATATGGACAATGGACATGAGTTAAAATAAGAACAGTAATACCCATTCGGCATTATTTCCCCTTCAAAGGCAGTGAGCTAGCAGAATCGTTAGCACGCAGGACGAAGTGCTTAGCGGTATTTTAACTGTCGCTTCGTTCTGAGTTCAAATTCCGCCGAGGTCAACTTCCCCTTTCATCCTTTTGAGATCGATAAATTAAGTATCAGTGAAAAACTGGGGTCGATGTAATAGACTATTCCCCTCCCCTAACAAGTTTTAGGCCTTGTGTTTATACTAGAAAAGATTATTTCTCTTTCCCTATTTTCTCTTTTTCTCTGTAAAATTCTGCAAAATCATGTCTCTATTTCTGTCTTCCTCTCTGTCTCTCTCTATTTCTGCTTCTATCTCTCTCCCTCACACCCTATCTGTGATACACACTCTCTCTCTCTCTCTCTCTCTCTCTATATATATATATATATATATATATATCTGTATCTCTCTCTCTCTCTCTCTCGCTCTCTCTCTCTTACTCACTCTCTGTCTGTCTTTCATTTGCCCATTTCTGTATATGTATCTCTTGTTTTATGTTCATTATTTCACACTTAGATAGATAAATAGATAGGTAGATAGATAAATAGATAAATAGATATAAATTCCTCTTATTTTTCTTTCTTCCTTTAAGCAAAATGACTGACTGTCACTATTTCACTCACAACTTTTATGCCTCCTACACAATCTTTTCTCTGCTTGTCTGACTGTCGCTGTTTCTCTCACACTCTCATTCCCTCTTCTCGCTCTCTGCACATCTCACCGTTAAATTTATTCTAGCTTTTCCTCGCTAGTATTTTTCTGGGTTTTTTTTAACCTCTACCTCCTCCACTATCTCTCTGTCTTTACCATAGACACATAGAAACAGCCACATTCTTGCAACTGATTTTCTCTCACATACTAAACATTCTCTCTTTCCATATTTTCCTTTCTACTATAGACACGAGGCCAGAAACTTTAGGGGAGGAGACATGTCGATTACTTCGACTCCAGTACTTATTTCATCGATGGAAGGCAAAGTCGACCTCAGTGTAATTTGAACTCAGAACGTAAAGACAGGAGAAATGCGGCTAAGCATTTAGTCCGGCGTTCTAACAATTCTACTAGCTGGCAGCCAATAATAATAATAATAATAATAATAATCTTTTCTACTATAGGCACAAGGCCTGAAATTTTGCGGGGGGGGGGGACTAGTCGATTACATAGTCCTCAGTGTTTCTCTGGTACTTAACTTATCAAGCCCGAAAGGATGAAAGGCAAAGTCGACCGCGGCAGAATTTGAACCCAGAACATAGCGACGGGTGAAATACTGCTAACCATTTCGTCCTGCGTGCTAATGATTCTGCCAGTTTGCTGCCTTTCTCTTCTCATTTATTGATTATAACTTACATTATAATTCTTACATTGATTACATTATAACTCTTCCCCACCAATCTCTCTCTCTCTCTCTCTCTCTCTCTCTCTCTCTCTCTCTCTCTCTCTCT
>NC_068998.1:14295722-14303538 GCF_001194135.2 Octopus bimaculoides | reverse complement strand
CTCTCTCTCTCTCTCTCTCTCTCTCTCTCTCTCTCTCTCTCTCTCTCTCTCTCTCACACACACACACACACACACACACACACACACACAAACACACACAATTACACATGCGCATACACACACACACACATACACAAACATCAAGTATAATAGCTCCCACTTTACTATTAAGTTATCATGCAGCAAATGTCCCTGTGTATGTTTCCAAGCCACCAAAACTTTATCAGAAGTTATTATATCATTCTACGTTCATTCACAACAATCCTCTAGCAATCTAACGTATATAATAGCAATTAGACCATACTTCACTGAACAGCTTTAATAAGACCGAAACATGTCCGGATTTGCCTGATATTTAACTTACTACTAATGATCAAAGTCATTCGCTCTACATTCCAAATTCAATAAATATCAGTTAGAATTTTATGGTTGTCTCCCTTGTTGTCGCACCTTTTTTTTTTTTTTGTATTCAAGTCAGACATTTAGAAAATTATTATTTTCATCACAGGCGTGATATAATTGATTGGTATTCCTAGGCTTGCTTCCTAAAGTACGCTAGAGCCAACTTAACAATTAAGTTTCCTAGCACAGACACCTGATAGTAACTGAGGCTACTTTTGAATGAATTAGAAACATACACACATACACAGATACATACCTGCATGTACATGTAAACACGCACATACACATATGTGAGTAGAATTAATTTTCTTCTTCTCTAGAGATTTTAACATGTAAATTTACTTTCTCAACATGGCTAACAAGGCTCCACTGCCAGGCGAGCAGTATATCGAACAAGTTGCCACTTAGAACATTCGTGTTGCTTGCCTAACTCTGTTAGCCTCTATAATAGTCGTTTCATTTGTCAGTGACCTTGTCAGTTTTTGATTGGCATCAAAATCACAGAAGGATCCTTGGTCATGTACATTGATATAGTATCCATAGGCGAAGTAAAAAGTCGAACCGCTTCTTATAATCTCGCCAAACAGCCAATAGAATATGGCAATGAGATTTCACCTTCCTTCTTTCATAGAAATACCTTTATTGGTGAGGAGCTGTTCATCACATTCACATTGCACCTTCTTTCCTACTTCCAACCCATCAGTCACTACTAAGTTTGTTTTACAGTTATATTGAAGAAACAGAACCTGGCAGCCTGTGTACATTGTATAATCCATAACATTTCAATCATGTGGTCCTTTACCACATGTGTCTTCTGGTTCTTAAGCACAACTGTTTTATGTGCAACAACCATCTTATGTAGCACGTCAGGCTCACCTCCATTGTTTACAGATTAGCGAGAGCTTCCCAATAGAATGTGAGACTTTTTTTATACCAATAACAAATTGCCAGTTTTTTGTTCGATAGTTTTGCAACAAACGTTAAGAGAATCTTGATAGTTGCATGGTGATGTTATATTTTTTGGAAGAGACACTTTAACCTTACTGCATTTTATTTATATTCCACATTGCTCCTCGGTATTACCTCCAGATTATGTGGCAGAAGAGCATTTGCAACATTGATGATAGGGCTTTTTATATTGCTATATATAGTTCGTGAGTTCGTGAGTTTAGTGCAAAATTAAGCTTCATAATAAATCTTTAGATTCAATGATCCGTATGCTTCTGGCTGACGAGACTAAACATGCCGAAACATCGGTGTTCTAAAATCCTTTGCACCAATGTTACTAACACAGCCGTTGTAAAAAGAAGGAACTGTTCTCCTGTGGCGACACAACAGCGATTTACATATTTACATTCGAATCTGCTGGAACATATATTGAATAAATACGCAAGTCATCGTTCGCCTGATAGAGCTACGCTTTTGACATTTTTTACAATAACACCGCCTCTAACTAACAAGTCGTACTTCACATTCAACAGTTATTTACACAGTTTCTGAATAGCCAATCGGAAAATCGCAGTTGGTGGTTGGTGAATTTATTATTCATTTTGCATTTAATTATAGTATATAATTAACAGCTGCTATTTTTTTCTGTACTCTCTTGGTACTTTTTAGAGACATATGCATTTTCGTTATGTGTAATCATTCTTTTGATCCCATTAGATGGCGAATGCTAATTGTAACACGATACACAAAGATTTTCAATGTTCACCACAAAGTGGGAGCTTAATTTCCGATAGGTGTTCTTTAGCAATTTGATCAATCCTAGATAACATCAAGTCACAAGATTTTTCTATCGATTAGTGCTACAGTTACTCGTCTATTTAATACCGTGCTGATATAAAGATAAATTCGCTTTAAATCTTTTTCTGCAATGTCTTTTGTATCATTTCCTATCATTTACCCATTTCCATTCATTCGTATGCGACTCACGCTGTTCCGTATAATGACTTTTGGCATATAGTTGTCTTAGTGTGATGCATTTTGTTCTAGTTGTGTTTCGTGTTATTAGCAATTTTCTAGAGAGCAGAATCCATTGGGCTCTTGAAATTTCTGGTACAGCTTCATTGCTGTGAACAATAAATCATCATCCTCAGCAGCAGCAGCAACAGCATCGTCGTCGTCGTCATCATCATAATCATCATCATCATCGTTTTAGCGTCCTCTTTTCAGTGCTTGCATGATTTGGAGATATTTTGTTGGAGTAAAATTTCTACGGTCGGATATCGTTCCAGTCATCAACCCTCTCCTCTCTGCAAACGAGGCAATAATTCACCATGGCCATAATATTGCAATTGAATGACATACATTTACAACAATCACGCGATGCTTATCGGAAAGTCGCAATTGGTGGTTGGTGAATTCATTTTAAAAGCCTGATAAAATTTTAAAAGCCTGATAAAATTTTAAAAGCCTGATAAAATTTTAAAAGCCTGATAAAATTTTAAAATCCTCTAAACTTACTCTTGATAGTACGGTCACTTGTAGTAACCGACTTTGGTTCCCTCCATCGCCGTATTATTTAAGTTTAATTCTACCAAGATATTCTCTAAAGAGCCCATTCTCTCCGTTTATACAAAGAAGATATTTTCTGTTATATTTGCAGAATTGTATGTCAAAAGATTAGAATATACTTAGTAATCATTACATGAAAAGAACAGTCTATTGTGCCAAGGTGACGTCATATTTCATGTGTGTGTGTGCGTGTGTGAGTGTGTGTACGAATGTTTGTATAGGACTAGGCTACAAACCACTTAATAAACTAATACATAGGCGTGTAATGTAGAGTCCTATGAAGTTGAAATCCAGTAAATTCAATTAATGATTATTTCATTAGGAGTATATAGAATATATCTTATGGATATTAACTGGTGTAATAAATTTATTCATCTCATTCCCCCTTACTTTTTTATATCCACTCGCTCTCTCTCTCTCTCTCTCTCTCTCTCTCCATATATATATATATATATATATATATATATATATATATATATATAGTTGTGTGAGGGCTGTCGTGCGTGTGAATGGAAGAAGGGGAAAAGATATGGTATATATATATATATATGAGACCGACCATCCTACCTATGAATACACTTTCCTTCAGCAACCTGTCCAATAACATGTATGATATGTAATTTTGAACAATAAATGCTCAAGCTGCTGCCAGGGACGACAATTGTTCAGCAAAAGATAAGTCTTTAGACGCATGGTCGAAGTAGGAAATCGTGCATTTACTGAGAAATATAATATAGTAAACTATAGCTCTTTCTCAAGGGCATCAGTGACGTAAATAAAATTAGTTCCATGTAGAATTAGTTCCCGAATTGCATCCATGGCCAAATATTCAATTTGTCGCTATTCTACATTATTGTGCACATAGAAAAGGATAAATATTCATTCATCCAGCGTATGCAGGTGCCGTAAAAAGCTTCAGTGTCTCGACCTTTTAATGTTATCGGTTCCATTAAAAGGTGACCTTCTTTCTCGATGTCTTTGAATAGGGTCATTCTAGTTATCTGTTGTGATGCTAATAACTGTCCTACTTGAAATCAAACTCGATTTACTGGAAAATTTTTGACTGAAAGAACGAACAAAAGCGAGATAGTCGAACGAATAGCTAATCTGTTATATGCATTCATTACTTTTCTTGCCCCTCGTATACTTGAACAACTAAAAGCTTATATATATATATAAAGCTTTTATATATATATATATATATATATATTCTTTTCTTTTTCTACTTGTTTCAGTCATTTGATTGCGGCCATGCTGCAGCACCGCCTTTAGTCGAACAAATCGACCTCAGGACTTACTCTTTGTAAGCCTGGTACCTATTCTATCGGTCACTTTTGCCGAACCGCTAAGTTACGGAGGCGTAACCACATCAGCATCGGTGTCAAGCAATGGTGAGGAGACGAACACAGACACACTAATACACACACACATACACACACACACACACACACACATATGCATATATGTATACGACGGGCCTCTTTCAGTTTCTGTCTACCAAATCCACTCACAAGGCTTTGGTCGGCCCGAAGTAGTAGTAGAAGACACTTGTCCAAGGTGTCACGCAGTGGGACTGAACCCGGAGCCATGTGGTTAGGAAGCAAGCTTCTTACCACAGATTCACTCCTATGTAAGTAATTATTCAAGCATTCGATATCTACCTAGTAGTTAGTCGGTGAAAAACCTTCACTACCTATGGCTACCTTACGTCGTTCACCGTATTTATACAACTATTGTTGGATCTACCTCAGGAAGTCTTCAGTGTTCGTCGAGTATATATGAGATGGAGAGCATTCTACCACGATCTAACCACACCATCCCCAGAGGGCAACATCTATAGAATCAGATCGCGGAAACGCCCACCCAAATAAGATATATCTTTAAGAGATCATGAGCCAACAAGTTTTGGGGATCTGACGATACGCCATAAAGCTAAGCACATTATGGACGGGAAACCTAAGGTAATCCCATAAACCCATTTCTAATATATACTGCTGTCCATCTTAGAGTGTGCTTCCTCTTCCGGATCTATATTTTTTACAAACTATGTATATATATATATATATATATATATATATATATATATATATACTTTCCAAGGCATTCATTTTACTCCGATTTTAATTTTACCGATGAATTGCATGATATACTTCTACCTCATGCTATTTTTATGTCCTTCAAAAAATAATGACGGCACGTCTTATTCTACCGTTAACCACTTATTCTGTTTCTCCAATGTGTTGTATACTGAACATCTATAGCATCCCTGTGGTAACGACCCTCGAAACACTCCTATGGTATATGAAGGGTCATTATTACAAACATACTCAATCAGTTAGTTCAAGAAATATTAGAAATTGCACATCTTTGTTACATTTCCTCTCGAAAATTAGGGTCTCAGAAACCGAATTCCCGCACCCAGTAACAAATAGCATCGTCGATAACGATATCCAATAGGTCAATGTATCATGAAACTTCATATATGTGAAACCGACGTTTTCCAGATATTACATTAATCAGTAACATTTCTTAACTGAAGGACAGAGGTATTACCTCACTGTCGGTATTGGACACTATTTCTTCTGGATAGCTTATAGATACCTGATTCTCCAAGTCTAACATTCGTAACTAATTGCTCTCGGGTCTAAGGAGATACACGAAATAGTTAAACTTCCTGACCAAATACTTATGAAAGTGAATTGTCTCTATTTATCAAATACTAATCCAGTCACTTTCACCCGGCAACTCAGCTGTAGTATTACAATTAAAATAATTTCTTTTCTTACCTAAATCCCACATTTATACAATCGATTGTAACGACCGTTATATAGGACATGTACTTATTTTATAGATCACGGAAGTTGAAACGAAAAGAAAGAAAAAACCTCTTCAGGACTTTACCAAATACATGTCCTACAGGACATAACCAAATACTCCAAGGAATTTTTATCTACAATTCTCCTGAGTTAACCAGGCTTTCATGGCTTCTGATCTCAACTGATTGTTGTAAATGATGAGCTACAGAAAATATTCTGCTCAATACCAGATATTTGTTTGTCAGTTGCTTGATCTTATACCGCTGAGCATGTCCCTTAGTGGTTGATGATATGGGCATCTCTGAAAACGAGCAGCAGCAGTGGGGTATCATCATAGCCATGTGTCGAGAGAGATTCTTTGGGATTTGAATAATTCACCTCTGGAAACGTGGGTGTTTCATTGATCATCCTTAAACAACCCTTCAGTGACCTTTTGAGCAGGATGGGCTACTCGGCCTGAAGAAAATTCTGACTGGGTCCCCACCTGTACATATGGCTGTGAAACATGTGCCTGGTGTACCCTTATCGGGCGAGAAGTCATGATCGGTATATTGTTACTGTTGTCCTCTACTGACATAACTAGTCTTTATTATTATTATTATTATTATTATTATTATTATTGTTCAGTAGTTTTATTTTATTTTTATAACGTGCTTTCACTTCACTACCGAGCGCAGCTCTGTGCGCCTTGGGTATGTGCTGTGGTTTGCTGTGGTGCTCTTATGGTTACTGTATTGAAAATGTTTTGCGTAGGATGTGTGAAGTGCCCAGTAGTGCAATTTTCTGTATGTTATATATATTTGTAAGTCCTGGTGTTTTTGTTATGTATTTGTCTGAATATTCTTTTATTATACCTAAGGAACCTACTATGATAATAATTGTTTCTGTTTTTAGATTCCTGATAGGAATTGTTTCTGTTTTTAGATTCCATTATTATTATTATTATTATTATTATTATTATTATTATGACAATCATCATCATTATCATCATCTGAGTCAGCGCGTAAGAGATCGCATAGAGACACCTTTTCATTCAAAATTACAAATAAGGAATAGAATCATTTTCTTTTTTTCTGTAACACTAGATGTTTGAGTCGTAAGATTATCTCGCTTTCACATTTGGAGCTGATATTAAGCGATTGATCTACCACATCTGGATGCGAAGATGATTTCAATGGACCAAGAATTTATTCTGTACGGTATTCATTGTACCCTCATTTGTCTGTGCTACCTACTGTGAATTCTATGAGTTCAATTTCATTACATTTATGTAAATTACTTAAACCATAAGTCATATCCACACACTTTCTTTTGTTTTTTGTTTGTTTTTTGTTTGTTTTCTTTTCTATATGTCTAAATATATCCTATACTGAGTAAAGGTGGAATAATTGCTGAATAGACGACGCCTATTGAAGAAGAGACGATTGGTCTATTCGTAAGGAAGCGAATTATGTCAGCAATTAATCTCTCTCTCTATTTTCTCTTTCTCTCTCTCTCTATCTCTCTCTCCCTCTCTCTCTCTCTCTCTCTCTCTCTCTCTCTCTCTCTCTCTCTCTCTCTCTCTCTCTCTCTCTCTCTCTCTCTTGCTATCTGTCTATATATACTTCTCTCTATCTGTCTGCTTATCCATCTATCTATTTATCTCCCTCTCTATTAAAACTATGCTTTCCTTCGTTAAGACAAGTTGTTGATGTAAGAGATGCGTCATACGCATTACATAGTTTACTTAGAAAAGGTGTTATAGTGAGAGGAAGTGTTGGAAAAGTTTCCATTACTCATATATATATATATATATATATATATATATATATACACTTAAATTAGAAACATTATACAAAAATATGTAAATTATAAGACATCTCTAAACTATTTCTTTCCTTTGACCTTCAGTATGTGACTAAAGTCTTCGAAATAGTTGCAGAAGATGAATAAATTCTTTTGAATAGTGATAGTTACGTTAGCAGCTTCTAAATTCTTTTCAGTATTAATGTTAATCTTCGTGTTTTGTGACAACAATCACTGTTCCAGCTGCGGCTAATACTGTCTTCGCTGCTGATATAACATTTTTCTGAATTAAATTC
>NC_068998.1:14293311-14294713 GCF_001194135.2 Octopus bimaculoides | reverse complement strand
AATTAACGTGCAAGTGGCTGAGCATTCCACAGACACGTGTATCCTTAACGTAGTTCTCGGGGATATTCAGCGTGACACAGTGTGACAAGGCTGGCCCTTTGAATTACAGGCACAACAGAAACAGGAAGTAAGAGTGAGAGAAAGTTGTGGTGAAAGAGTACAGCAGGGTTCGCCACCATCCCCTGCCGGAGCCTCGTAGAGGTTTAAGTGTTTTCGCTCAATAAACACTCACAACACCCGGTCTGGGAATCGAAACCGCGATCCTATGACCGTGAGTCCGCTGCCCTAACCACTGGGCCATTGCGCCTCCACAATTGAAACAAATAAGTCACATCAAATATTTTTAACCCTTATACACCTGTTATAAATTCTTCCTTTTTGTCAATTACTTTTGAAAATAATGAATTTAGTAAAATAACTATAATTATTAACTGCTGTATGGAACAAATTAACAAGAAAATTTAATGAAAGGCTTTTAATTTACACCAATTTAAGCAGGAAGTTTGTATCATAGAGTCAAGGGAGATGTCAAGTGAGCTGTTCTCAAAATGTTTAGAAGATGTAATGTTCTCAACTACAATGTAATTTGTCGCATGTCCACTGGATCAGAGTTATCAGAATCTAAACAACTACAGCAACAACAAACACTAAAAACATATACAGCAGTATCTAATCCATACATACAACAAATAATTGCCATTCATACCAAACTCTCCATAGCAAAATACGATTGTTCACCATCAATAATAAAAGCTGATATTTGCAATGTATAAAAACAGAAAATGTTTACCATTCGAAACAACTACTGACATTTACAATGTATAAGAACGACAAGCATTTGCTTTAATGACAATTTCTATTATGTATTATTACGTTCAACTATTCAGTACCTATACAGTACACTACAATACACACTCTCCCCGCATGCACACGCACACACACATGCACACACACACAAACACACACACACACAAAATAACAGCAAGAACCGAACCATTTACCATTCCAGAACAACTAGTGACATTTATAATCTATAAATCAGAAACGGAAGCAAATACATTACACATGTTTAAGAACTACAACTAATTTATTTGAAGCTCATCACAGATCGATTGCTCAGGTTAAGCTTCTGTCTGATTTCTTGATTTGCGAAAAATAGCAACTCAATTTCCTCAAAATTACACTCTATCGTCTAAAATTGAACTACGCGTGAGTGTTGTAATCTAAGATGCATTAAATACAAGCCAGGATGTTCATTGATGGATTGCTTTTGATAACAGGTCGACCTGGACTTAAACAATATCAACACCAATACCAATACAATAATATATATATATATTATATAATCACTATATATATATATATATATATTATATAATCACTATATATATGTATATATATA
>NC_068998.1:14289589-14292952 GCF_001194135.2 Octopus bimaculoides | reverse complement strand
ATATATGTACATATATATAATCACTTTCATATTTTGACAATACCCACCAAACCAACACAATGTATAGAAAATAAGGAAAATATTTAAAACTATGTATATATATATATACAAATTAGTATCGGCAGTTGCTAGAAATGAGAGTCAAAATGACTCGAAATAGTCAAGCAGAGCACTAACTTCATGAATTGACGGAAACCTACCCTTTTAAACCCGGAATACCAGTGAGATCCTCTGATGAGAACTGAAATTATAATTATCAGAATTCGAAATAACGTGATAAGGATACGTCTGTTTACTTCATTTTGTGGGTTTATCTCACCATGGAAAGATGCTCCGTCAGTTCATGAGGTTATTACTCTGTCTAGCTATTTCGAGTCGTTTTGACTCTTATTTCTAGCAATAGACGGTACTAATTTTTCATTAACTTGTCTTTAGGTTGTAATTGCTAACGAGCCACCTATATTGTAATATATGCATTCTATTTTCAATATATTATTATATCATATCTTATTGTACTTACATATGTATATGTATATATATATATATATATATATATATACATATATACATACATATATATAAAAGCAGATAAATTAATTTAGTAACAAAATTAAGGAGAATATTGTTCCGTGATATGAAAACATAAATTTTTAATATATTATATGATTAGAAACTTTTCAGAAACAAGGAAATTAATTTAACTTAATGATAAAGTTAGCGGGAATATGTTCCACTAACAAACGCTTAAATTTTTATATCTCCTGTCACCAAATCAATCACGTCACATACATGCTTTAAATTAGTTCTTTATAAATTTCTGTTCACAAGTATATATCTCTTTTATTATAGAGCCTTGCTTGTTCGAGTATACTCTGATAGTCTGTGTATGACCTACTTCTAGAAGATCCCAAAATTCACTGAATTTTGAACGGATTAGTGTTGAACAATATATGCCTTGGATATTTCGGTTACCTTAGATCTTCGTGAACAGGGGTGTGCTGAAAAGTTTCTGGATTTAAGGGTGTTGCGAAAGGCTTGGCTGACGGCCCAACCTTCCGAGTTCTTTTATATGGCTTAGAAAAAAAAATAAAGTTACCGCTGCAATAATTGTGTGAATCTGAGAGGGTAATATGTTAAATAAAATCATAATTAACTGATCCTCCAGTATTATCTTCTACCCGAAGCCAAGAACTTTTCAGCACCTCCTCGTATTTCAAACTATTACGAAGAAACCAAGCAGCGAGGACCAAAACAATGACGTGACTATTCATTGTTAACGTGTTAGAGCAGATTCGAACGTGAACATGCATTACACCAACATCTCTGTTGTGTCGACGCCGCCAAGCGAAGAAGTAGGATCTCCCAAGACATATAAATAGAGGTAGTCTGGCCGTGGTAGAGTGTTGAGTAGCGGTTGAGTAGAGATCATCCGAAGGTGTTAGATAGCAGTAGCTTGAGAAATAACAATCTCAAAGTCCACATATGTCACTGAAGCTTTATGTCATTGCAGGGAGATGGGCAGAATTCATATTTATGCATCCCATATAACCCCAAATAACTTCTTTATATTTTTGGTATTTTCAGAACATTTTTATGAATTTGGGTTTTACACACGAAAACTGTGTCTATGTGTGTAGTTTAAAGGCGATTTAGCTGTTATTTTTCGCACATCTCAGAACCGGCTGACACCCACGTTTCTTTGTCACTCGGACATGTATTGATGTTTTTCAATATTTTTTCCCCATAAACACATATAATGGAATGACGATACACCGAAGAGTGGTCCATTGCTGGATTTAAGCAAAAACTTCGGAGTGTCAATATTTTAAACTCTTAAAGCAATTCGAAAAAGAGTGCTCTTTTAGGATTTCCGGGGCGAGGGGAGATGTTTAAATTTTTTTTTTTTTGCATAATCGTATGAATTTCCGCGTATAGAACATAAATTCATAAAAGTTTTCTGAAAATTCCAAAAGATAAAGTTATGAGGGGTTATATGGGGGTGGGGGGCTTAAATCAGAATATCACCTGGAGACGTTCTCCAAAAGCGCTATACAACAGCAATAAACATGTTCATGTTCATATCCGCCGGAATATGTCAAGAATGATTAGATACATCATTGGCTTCACGAATTGCTATGGTAATCAAACCACTAGGAAATACTTTTTCGATAATTCGATGAAGAGTTTCTCAACGTACCTAACTGCAGATATTATACGATACAAAATACCCAAATAGATGTCATAGGGGCTCTTTTACGATGCTACTTCCATGCAGGTCAAGACATTTTGCATATCTGTTCCACTTCATTGCTTCATTGCTTCATTAAGCTTCTCACAGTTACTCTCAGATTAGCCCTGTTCTTATCCGTTTGCAATTAAATTATGTTCCGTATAAGCAATTTAGAGGGAAGTTGTTAAAGTAATACAAATTGCAAATACACACACTTAGACATACACACAGAGACATAATTTCCATACATGCATATATGTATGCATTTATCGACATGTATGTGTGTGTGAATGTGTGTGTGAATGTGTGTGTGAATGTGTGTGTGAATGTGTGTGTGTATGTGCACATGTGTATATAAATAAATATATGTGTATAAAGGATTTCCTTACATGATCAGTAATTATATAAACCATACATATAATGTCACTGAAGCACGTGAAGAGATACTATAAAATGTTATATATAAATAATTTCTTAATATAAATACCTAGCCTTGTTTTTGGATATATATATATATATATATATATATATATAACCAAAGACAAGATATTTCGCTAAAACAAGATACATTCTATTCGCATAGAGTTCTAAATATTGGATATAAGTGCTTTAACGTGCATTTACAAACATCATATATATATATGTATATATATATATATATACGCACATACATATATATATTCTTTTAATTTGTGCAATTGTTGCCGTGTGTGTAGTTGCGTGCGTATGATGGCCAATGTCTGAATATCTATGTATGTATTTGTGCATAGATGCGTACATTTGTGCATAGATGTGCACATACAAATATACACGAGCAGAAATATTACAATAAGACACACACGCACTTCAACCTAACCTACAAAACTTTGTCGCTTTAACTATTTCATTATTTTTTTTTATATTTCTTTTGATCTGTCTGCCAATAAATTGTCTACGCCACGCATATTATATATAACCGCTCAAACACACACACACACACACACACGTACACACACACACGCACACACACACACGCACACACACACACATGTGCGCATACATACTCGCACACATATTTACATGCATAATACACATAATTTCTCGAAAAAAGTTACAAATTTGTTAGTATATACATATATATATATATATATATA
>NC_068998.1:14286134-14286696 GCF_001194135.2 Octopus bimaculoides | reverse complement strand
ATATATATATATATACATATATACACACATACACATGTACAAACACTAACATACACACGCAAACACACATATACACAGATATAAAACTAAGTATGGTTGATTTACTAACCTAAGTAAATTAATTAAAACTATAATTTAATTAGAAGATAAATGGTGAGTATATGAAGATTTAAGTGGTACTACGATATTTAGAATGAATTAAGAGGAAATATTAAGAGAAAATAGAAAAACGGGCAATATATGAGTTCATGCACAAATGCCCTACATACAAAAATTCAGATAAAAGAAGAGATAAGTTAAACGCGGATGAATGCACAACAAAAACATATGGTAAATTATTAGACGATGTTTAGGCGCAGGAGTGGCTGTGAGGTAAGTAGCTTGCTTACCAGCCACGGGTTCAGTCCCACTGCGTGGCATCTTGGGCAAGTGTCTTGTACTATAGCCTCGGGCCGACCAAAGCCCTGTGAGTGGATTTGGAAGACGGAAACTGAAAGAAACCCGTCGTATATATGTATATATATATATGTGTGTGTGTGTGTGTGTGTGTGTGTGTGTGTGT
>NC_068998.1:14282456-14285370 GCF_001194135.2 Octopus bimaculoides | reverse complement strand
ATTCAAATTCTTTTAGTTCCGACACATGTTTCGAAGATATCACTGGTATTATTCCAAAGGAATAGAATGGTGTAAAACAATGTAATCTTCATTTCCCTGAAGAGAAGATTACATTGTTTTACACCATTTTATTCCTTTGGAATAATACCAGTGATATCTTCGAAACATGTGTCGGAAGTAAAAGAATTTGAATAACACCTGCGTTTAACTCTATTTATTTATATATATATTATACAAGATATTTCACATAAACCCGGATTTTCTACCTTTAAAAAACAAGGAGTTACGACTTTTTACTTGTGTGATTTTTTGCTACCCTGGTAAATATTTATCTATTCTTTCCGTGTTAATTGTTAACAAGGGAAAAATACACACAGTTATTTATACATATATCACCATATATTAGAATAATTAATTAGAAAAAGAAATGAAATATTATACGCCATGGAAACCGGGAAACCAGACCTTATGAGCCGACATGACACGAGAAGGTAACTTTATCTTTACCTTTACTTTACTCAATTCCTGCGTAGAGTATAATATTTATATCAATTTTGTTGACAATTTCTCAGAGTTTACTGTTTATTCTAATCATTTAAGAAAACTTTGAAGTCATTGCGTCTACGATTCGTCTACCTTCAAGAATCAATACTGGTAACGTATTGATCGAGTGAGGTATATGTATCGATGAAAGGGAATAAATATCTTGCGTAAAGGAAATAAATTCGATTAATTTATTGCAATGCTATTAATTAGCATTTGCACTTTGTATAATAAACAAGTGCATAAAGTTGACGACATTTAATAACCCCAAGAAACAACCACAAATATACACGCTCCCACAAGAACACATACTCACACACATGCATACTTTTGTAGATAACTACAGATAGTTGATCCAATCTCATGTGACATTGAGATCATCTATCTCAATTCAGTTTTCTTTAATATCATCTACAATGATTTCATATGGGACATTATGTATGGTGATTTCAGTACATAGATGAAGAGTTTGAATCCAGCCTTTACCCTCTTCAGCTATGCTTCTATTTGGTGCAGAAGCCAAATGATTTGCTAACCTCGTCCACCAACAACAATGACTAGCATAGACTTCCAGCCTTAAATATTCTTGACATCTTTCGTACTTCTAATTCAGAACTTTCGAAATTGTAAGAGGACTTCCTGATACTTACCTAAAAAGACCGCTGCAAACTCACCATTGACCGTCAATTCGATACTTCTCGATAAAGACAAACATCCAAGTTGCACATCCACAGATAAATCTACCGTATTCTCTGAGAGTTTCCCTAAAATTCCTGCAAGCTCTCCTTCTTCACACCCATTTATATTACCAGCATGCACCATCATAAATATCTCTTATCACTTCATCTCAAGAAGTCGACTGATATTAATGATGCCCCTTGTATTGCCTTCCAGTTTCTGCCCACACTAAACTCTTCAATATTTTCTCTTCAAGGATTTATCCTAGCCAGTCAATAGAAACATGTATTTGTGTGTTTGTTTTATTTACGAGAAAGATATGCTTTCTAATCCAGTTAACTGATAACTATTGTCATCACTTCACCAACCTCAGGAAGATTATGGAAACAAACTATTACAGTGAGAGAGAAAAGTGTGAACCATAGGACAGCGGGACGAGCGTCGTTGGTGAGACATGAGGTGGAGTTTAAATTTAAGCGGTTTACGGGAATTGATATCATTATCAGTCCACCACAGGGTTCATCCCCCATTTGCAGCCTCGTGATTTGTGCACCTCAGTGACCATGAAAGCCAAACCAGTGGATCACAACCACTATTGTGGGCCTTCCATGCTGGACAGATCAAATAATAGAAGCCAGACTAATATAGACCACCTTTCCTCAGAGGAGGGAAAAGGGTTTTCGTAAGGCCATTATTCCTACTTAAGAAAAAGGCAACTGATGACAGCTGAAAACCAACAAGACATGTAATAGGAAGATCTTTCCTCAGTGGGGTGGACAGATCATGTCTGAAGGAAACAAAAATGGAAGAAAGTCATCGATGACCTAAGTTCCATATAGAGCAAAGTCCCTAAGTAACCATACAGTCAGTGACTATATTAATATCCAGCTACAGTACTGAAAACATTGGGAGGAAAGACATCATTTTAACAATTGATACTATGATGCTTACTTTTGGCCTTTGTGTGTGTATAGATTTATGTTTTACAGTGTTTGTGTTACTATAGACATTTTGATAAATGATCCTTTAAGGCATTGAATTCTAGGAATATGACTTTTCGTGATCATGCAGTGACTCAAAGCATCAAATACTGCAATGTTTTCCATTCCCTTCTCCAGAGATTGCTACATAAACTGTCGTTATAGGCTTCTTAGCTGAAATGAAACTTAATTCCACTTCAAGAGTTATATGTTCTAAAACGAAGATTGATGACCATACAGTAACAACATTTTTAAGCAGGAATATTTAGTTTACAAAATATGTAAAATCCTTTGTGCTTCAATCTAAAACAGACAGCTTTCGCAAGTCATTACCGAGTTAAGTTAACTGACTCCGCTGGGGTTTTTATGTTGCAAGCGTCTGACATTATATCTCTTCTCTGCACATGCACTTATCTTAATTTACTACAGTTATTAGCTACTTCTCACAGACGCTGATCACCAGGAGTTTACTTTGATTCTAATTTGCTTCTTGCCCCCCACTTCTTTTACTGTTTTCACTCATAGGACTGCAATATTCAATGAATCTAGATATGAATCTAGATACTTATCTCATTATAGTACATGTTTTATCGATCTCTGTCAGAACTTCCAAGTTATGCATTGACAGCGATCATGCACCGACAAACATAACCCGAGCACGGACAGTAACACAATCACAGACACACACATATACATATATATATATATATATA
>NC_068998.1:14277849-14282368 GCF_001194135.2 Octopus bimaculoides | reverse complement strand
TGTGTGTGTGTGTGTGTGTGTGTGTGTGTGTGTGTGTGTGTGTGTGTGTGTGTGTGTGTGTGTGTGTGTGTAGTGCCATTATGAATTTAAATCTATGTGGAACACTTTTGGAAGTATTTACTATCTAGAAACGCTTTATTTGAGCCACCGGATATAAACCCACACATACTTCGATACATTAGTTCGTCCCAGAATTTCTCTTTTTTTCAGTCTATGCTAACGTGATTGACTGCCATAGACTCTTTATATTGCCTTTCCGATCCGGCCTGATGAAGTAAATGATTATAAAACTCAATGTTTATCACTGAAGAGAGCTGTTAGAGAGTAGTAGCACGTATATTTCTGTTATATGGTGTGTCAGAGATTTGTACACTGTTCTTCATTTCTTCTTCACTTTAAACTTCTTACGTATACATGCAATCGTATATCGAGTGGTATATATAATTGCATATCACTATTTATTGCGCAGTCACCTTGAGCGATGCTCCGCATAGATATATTGAGATACACACGGATGACTTTCAGTGAGTAATACTCTCATATAGATAGATAGATAGATAGATAGATAGATAGATAGATAGATAGATAGATAGATAGATAGATAGATAGATAAATAGATAGATAGATAGATAGATAGATAAATAGATAGATAGATAGATAGATAAATAGATAGATAGATAGATAGATAGATAGATAGATAGATAGATAGATAGATAGATAGATAGATAGATAGATAGATAGATAGATAGATAGATAGATAGATAGATAGATAGATAGATAGATATGTATGTATATATATATGTTTGTATATATATATATATGTTTGTATATATATATATATATATATATATATATATATGGTTTTGGGCATGCAAATAATCTTGTACGTGGTAGCTTAACAAGCTAAAATTAGATGTCAAACTCCTCTCCAAACGGCATACTCTTAATATCTATTTGAAAAGGGATCGCCTATTGAACAAACGTAACCCTTGCAACTTTGTGACTAAAGAAAAAACGGGATCGGTCGAAATGCCCTCCATCACAGCTCTACTAAATTAGACCTGGCCTAGGGCTAATAACTGTACCAGGAGAAAAGAGAATGAAGGAGGCACATGAGAGCTAAGTGCCAGGACTGTTATAATAAATAGAGAACTGTGTTCTTACCTATGGAATCATAGGTAAGAGTGGATGGAAGTAGAGCCTTCAAAGACAATCTAGAAACTGCGGGTCGGCAAGTGCCACTTGGACACAAACACAGATATGATTAACCTGAGTCGGATCGACTGGATGTTGTAAGACTCGAAATTCCAGAATGATGCCAGGCTACAACATTGACGATATGTCCAAGTAGCGCATTTGCAGCTGTATATTGAAATGTTTGAAGAAAATATTATCAGTGCAAAAGACATTAGCCAGTTGTTTTAAGTTACTTAGCTCTCAAACAACTAAACGTTCTACGGATAGTATTGCCATATATAAAAAAAAAAACAATGCAGTAAATATCTTTGCGACTGATATTCCACCAAAATTGCACAGTAATTCTCGTCTTCTGTGAGATTCCGTGTCATTTCATAGAGGTTAATCGCAAGAATACCTATATTACTGTCTTCTGCAGAAAGCAGATAATACAAGAAGAATCAGATTATATTGCAAAAATTGTATGTGCATGCGTACATACATGAATGTGTGGGGTGTATGCATGTGTAAATATGAGTGTGTGCGTGTGTGTTTGTGTATCGGTGTATGCATGTATGTTGTATGTAATGAATCGAGGTAGACAGATGTGTATTTGTCTATGCGAGGACGTATGCTTGCGTGTTGTGCGTGTGTGTGTGTTAATGTGTGTGTATGTGTGTACACACGCATATATATATATATATATATATATATATACATAATTATATGTGTGTGTGTGTGTATGTATATAAATTACAGTAATATATATTATATGTGGTTGGTATACTTGTTTAAGCATGTATACATGTATGTATATATGTGCATAAGCTGATACAAAATTGAAACCGATCTCCCGAGGCAATCATATATTTTCCAATCAGAAAAAAAGCAAACCACATTTGGCGCTGAGGAGGAACTGATCTTCGATGAAATCTTTGTTGGAATCTGCTTTGGACATCATATGGATTATAGAATAAGAGGAAAAAAGTAATCAGTGACCACCTTTCACTCCCACACTTCTCTTCCGCCTCTTTGTCTTTACTCGCTCACACAAATATCAAATCAAAAAAGCAGGCTTGTAAGCGGTCGTTCGAACAGCCAAAAAATAATAATAGCAGCCAAATTTTCCTCCTAATGCGCATCTTAGATACACTATAACTAACAAAAAGACAGGGTGGTCCGTATTGGATTGCTTATAATCATAGATCCACGTTATCGGTGCAGGCCTGGTATTAAATAACTTTTCATGCATAAATGCTGGTTTCAAATTTTGACTCGAGGCCATCAGATTCGGGGGTGGGGATAAGTCGATTATATCGACCCCAGTGCACAACTGGTACCTATTTTCTCGATTCAGGAAAGGATAAAAGGCAAACTCAACCTCAGCCGAATTTGAACTCAGAACATAAAGACCGATAGAATGCCGTTAAGTATTTATTTCTATATTGCCCACAGGGGGCTAAACATAGAGGGGACAAATAGATTAAGTCAATTACATCGACCCCAGTGCGTAACTGGTACTTACTTAATCGACCGCGAAAGGATGAAAGGTAAAGTGGACCTCGGCGGAATTTGAACTCAGAACGTAACGGCAGACGAAATACCGCTAAGCATTTCGCCCGGCGTGCTAACGACTCTGCCAGTTCGCCGCCTTGAAGACCGCTAGGTATTCTTTTCTACTCTAGGAACAAGGCCCGAAACTTTTGGGAGGGGATTAAGTCGATTAGATCGACCCTAGTACGCAGCTGGTACTTAATTTATCGACTCCGAAGGATGAAAGGCAAAGTCGACCTCGACGGAATTTGAACTCAGAAAATAAAGACTGACGAAATACCTATTTCTATTTCGTTATTGCCCACAAGGGGCTAAACATAGAGGGAACAAACAAGAACAGACGAACAGATTAAGGCGATTACATCGACCCAGTGCGTAACTGGTACTTAATTTATCGACCCGGAAAGGATGAAAGGCAAAGTCGACCTCGGCGGAATTTGAACTCAGAACGTAACGCCAGACGAAATACCGTTAAGTGTTGTGTCCGGTGCGCTAACGCTTCTGCCAGCTCACTTGACTTTATGCATAAATATTAATATTTTGTTACACTCGTTCATTTCATACTGTACAACACCATTATAGGAGGAGGGGAAGAGAATGGTAGATTGGGAGGTAAGGAACGAATAGAGAAGATGGGGTTGGATAAGAAGGGGTTCGATGAGAAAGGTGAAGAAAAAGTAGAAACTGAAGGGAAGTTTTTATTCGAACGATCACGTTTGAAAAAGTTTGGTAAGGAAACTCGACAGGCGCCAAATCTTCCATCAGATCTTACACTACCATCACAAAAAAATATGGAAAAGAAAATATTCTAAAATATATTTCTGCATACCTACTGTTGTAACTGACTTTTTCTGGCGAAACCATGGAAACTTAATTACTAATTCTGGTTTTCAATTCCTGATACTATCTATCGGTCGCAACTACAACTACAACACTGACTTACACCTGTATTTCAAAGTGTCTGCCTTGTCATATTCTGTATCTTCTCCCTGACAACCACTTTAATGGCATGCGTTACTATGGTGTGCTCTGTCACTTGAACGCTAATTTCACGAGCAGGTTGTTCGGTTTATCAAAGCAACTGAAACACTCGTCGTCGTAACTGACGGAGATCCAAGCCACAACGCCGATTTTCCGGACATTTTTCGGAATCTCTTATATTATTATGTTTTTTTTTTATTATGGCCGGGTTCCAACCGGGGCTGCAGCAACAAAGTCTATCCGCCACAGTTTTCGGTCCATCATCACTCGAAGGAGTCTATTGGCTAAGAATCACTGTTCTACCCCCCCAAATAATTCGTTACACCCTTAAACAACTCATAAGAAAGGGACATTAAGAACCGGTTAAGAATTACTTCCTTCGCAAATCTTTCATGAGAACACCTTTAACAAACAACAACAACAACAATAGCAATGATGATGAAACATAAAAGCAACGGTAAAACTATGCACTGATCTAGACACAAAAGTATACAAACAGCACTATGCACACGGATATAATATCTACAAAATACACGACTATCCAGTTCCATCTAATAGTAATCTCTCAAGCATGAAATTTCTCGTATATACAGACAGATATTTTCTCTCTTGGGTCCCACAGTAAAAAGTCCTCATTGTGCACGAACACCACCGCCCTCGCCATCAAAACAACCACAAACATCAGCAACAACACATATATGGGGATGTTTTATCTCATCCTTCTTGATATTATCGTTACTGTTGTATGTATACACACACATACACACACACACACACATATATATATATGTACATATACATATGTATA
>NC_068998.1:14275367-14277839 GCF_001194135.2 Octopus bimaculoides | reverse complement strand
ATATATATATATACATGTATATATATAACAGCAATGATATCATCAGCAAGAATGAGGTAAAACATGCACGGTAGTCACAAATATTGTTATTGTAATGGAGCCATCGTATGTCTTGTCTATTCCTACTGCTGTTGCTGTTAAAGTTGTGTCTGTTACTGCTGTACTGGTTATGTTTGTGTATCAACCATGGTAGCGATTTGATAGCACTTTCGCAAAGATCACCACTACAAATAATAATAATAATTTTGACACTGCTACTACTACTGCTATTGCCACCTCAACTAATATTATTAGCAACAACAAAAGCAACAGCAACAACATCAATAATATTTTTTTTATAATTTAGGCACAATGCCAGGTACTTTCATAGAATGAGGTTAGTTGATTATATGGAGCAAGTAATTGACTAGAGCTTTAGTCTATATCTACTCTGGAAGTATGAGAGAAAAAGTTGGCCTCAGTTGGATTTGATCACAGAGCATAAACAACCGAAACCGATACAGTAGGGGAATGTTTTTTCCAGTTCTGTAACTATTCCGCTAGATCGACACATTAAATGGTTTGTATTTTAGAAACAGGACCAGCAATTTTGAAGGGAAAGGCTATTCAAAACCATCGATTCAAGAATTTGTCTTGTTACTTTATTTTTAGTTTATCAACCCAAGAAGGATGAAAGGCACAGTTCACCTCGACGCGTTTGAACTCGGAACGTAGAGTTAGAAGAATTGCTGCAAAATAATTTGTCTGTCACTTAGACAATTCTGCCTGTTCGCTTCCCTTTTAATAATGGTTTCAAATTTAGGCACAAAACCAGTAATGTTATGGAAGGGGTAAGTCGATTATATAGACCCCGAAATAATGAAAGGCAAAGTCGACCTTGGCGGGATTTGAACGCAGACCGTAAAAGCGGGAGAAATGCCGCTAAGAATTTGCCCGGCTTGCTAACGACTGTGCCAACTCGCCGCCTTTTTCTTCCTTTTGATAATGGTTTCTCCTTAAGGTACATGACTATTTTATCGACTTCGTAAGAATGAACTGCCAAGTAGACACGACGAAATTTGAACTAAGGCGGTAAGAGTCGAGAATATGGTTAATCATTTTAGCCAACGCGCTAACGATTCTGTCATCTCGCTGCCTTTTCATCCTCTTTAGTAATAATATTTTCTTACATAGGTGCACAACCAGAAATTGAACGATAGGAAAAAGTCTGAGACTTCGAACCTCGGACTTGTTTCTAGAATTTGAACTCAGGCTGTCAAGAGCTGGAACAAGTCTTGAAATGTATTTTGTAAGACGCTTTGACAAGTGAAGAATAAACAAAATAAAGGTTTGAAAGCGACGCCTCTTGCAGGCAACCGAGATAACAGACGGTTATGTTGGACAATAAATAATACGGGGGATATTCCAATGCCTATAGGCACTGTTTTAGGGGTAGACAAAATGAAGAAGGATCGATATTCTTTACGTTCTATGATTTAAATGACCTAACTATTTGCAACATTAACTTCAGGAAATCAGTCAGCTACCTGATCACCCAGCACGCAGATAAACAGGATAGGCAGATGTTTGTTAATGCTAAATTATTTTCTCATCGTTGAATGTACCACTGTACTCATCAATATAGAGTTGTGATTAGCGTCATCAGAGTTGGAGTGTGGAAATTAAGTTACGGTTGGTAATTATTATAAAATCAATTGACATTTAGATAAAGCTATTTGGAAGATACCGATGAGCCAAGATGATTGACTTAATATTAACACACGGTCACACATATACACATACACATCACACACACACACACAGAGTCATATTGATATAAAAATTGAAAAACGGTTTGACATATATTTATAGCGATAGAATAATTTTAAAATCCGGCAAAGATGCAAATTTCAAACATACACAACTGATCCGACAAAAATTTTGCTTCGGATTAATTTCATGTAGTTATAGTGTTCCGAAGAGAGTTAAAAATAAATGCGCACATCTTTATATTGATCTTTGCTACTTCGTGCATTCACACTATATTCGCGTGTCTGTGTCTGTGTACGGTGATGCACTCGTATATAAAATGCACACACACAGATGCACGCACGCACACACACACAATCACACGCTACGCGCGTGCATGCGCACACACAGACATATATTTATATATATACTTTATTTGTGGATTAAGACTACCATTGTTTCATGCTAAGGACGTTCTTAGCAATTATCAAGCCTATCATACGGAACAGCGTTGTTTGTCTCCACTTTAGATTAATCTATACTCCAATGTTCCATGTAAAAGGTTTGATAAGTTTTGAGAACTTCCTTTATATGAAACCAATGGTAGCCTTAATCGACAAAATATTTTATCAACCAATGCAGTGTTGAGTATTCATTCTCATTGTCCCCCTTCGGGCGAATATATAAATATGTACACGCACATATATATATATATATATATATATATATATATATATATATATA
>NC_068998.1:14270959-14274906 GCF_001194135.2 Octopus bimaculoides | reverse complement strand
GATAGATAGATAGATAGATAGATAGAGAGAGAGAGAGAAAGAGATAGATAGATAGATAGATAGATAGATAGATAGATAGATAGAGAGAGAGAGAGAGAGAGAGAGAGAGAGAGAGAGAGAGACAAAGAGATAGATAGATAGATAGATAGATAGATAGATAGATAGATAGATAGATAGATAGATGTACTTATTTGTTGCAGGGTATCTGTCACAACAGCGTGGCAAGTAAATCTCGAATAAAGAATATTATTTACTTGACTGGAATCGTTAAAACATCAGAAAAAAATGTCTTGCAATATTTGTCCGAACTCTGAAGGCAGCGAGCTGGCAGAATCGTTAGCACGCCGAGCGAAATGCTTAACGGTATTTCCTCTGTCTTTACGTTCTGAGTTCAAATTCCCCCGAAGTCGACTTTGCCTTTCATCCTTTCGGGGTCGCTAAATTAAGTACCAATTGCGTACTGGAGTCGGTGTATTCGACTTGCCCCCTACCACAAAATTTCTAGCCGTGTGCGTAGAGTAGAAAAGAATATTTGTCCCATCTCTTTACATTCTAAGTTCAAATCCTGCCGTGGTAAACTTCTTTGTTGATATACTTTTGGGGTACATAAAAGTACTAGTCTAGCAGTGAGATTGATGTTGTCTAATAACTCCCTTCCCTAAATTTCAGGCCTTGTGCTTGTATTAGAAACAATTATTTACTTGACGTAATTATTAGAGAAGATACAAAAGATTTTTAAAAAACATCGTTGTTGAAGCTACTCCCACTTTCTTTTGATGGAATTAAAAACAATTTTAAGGAAGGTCAAATTTCTGTGATAAATCGATTAGGAAAATTAAAATAGGTTTCAAGTTTTTAGGTTAATAAAAGGAAAAGCATTGAAGAGGGCTTCATAAACAAGATTGGAAGTGAACTTCTGGCCCCATTATTTCCTTTAGAGAATTTCCTTTTTCGACTGGAAAAGAATGTAGTTTACAGGGTTCGAAACTTGTTATTAAACTGTTATTACACACACGTGTGTGTTGTGTGTGCGTATAACACAATCCACAATTGAAGTTACAGAAACAGTTATTAGATGGCTTTTGAGGAAGAAGGCAGACCATTGGTTAGTTGTTGCTAGGACGCAAGCTGAGACTTGATCAATTCCTGCTGGGTTAGTCAGGGAAGGAGGTCTGATGGTGGAAGAACCAGAACTCCTTATTGCTACAGGATAAGTTCTACTACTTATTACATTTTTTGTACTATAGACAGAAGGCCTGAAATTTTGTGGGAGGAGGCTAGTTCTGTTACATAAACCTTTAGTGCTCAACTGTTACATATTTTATAAGTCACGTAAGGTTGAAAGGCAACTACAACCTCAGCGGCAAAATTTGACCGCAGAATATAAAGCCGAAAGAACTGCTGCGAAGCATTTTGTCCAACATGCAAACGACTGTGCCAACACACTGCCGTCTCATTATCTGTTATATCAGATTTATATCATAGTACAATAAAATGCGGCATGCTGACTTAATGACTACATGTCGGGAAAATATTTAGCGGCATTTCTTTCGGCTATTTACGTTCTAAGTTCAAATACCTCCTATAGATCCTTTAGGGATCGATAAAATAAGTACTAGTTGAGTACTGGAATCGATATAAGCGACTGCCATATTCGCTTCAAAATTGCTGGCCTTATGCGAAAATTAGAAAGAATATTACGTTAAAAACACGTTACTCATTTTTAACTCTCTGATTATGATGACAAACCAAAAGATTTTCTGAAGCTGGAGTTATGGAAACCAGAAAAGTTTTTCCTAATAGTCAACCTACTGAATAGTCAATAACACTAAAGATACTTATTCTGTGGTTGATGCAATGTTATCCAATTACTTGAATTCTTTCACATAAAATCAAATTTGTAAAGAAAAAAATGGAAAACCGTAGCCAGTGAACTGTGCAAAATAGCATTGACGAGCATGGCTACCTGTGCGAATTTATTTGGAAGCTGTTGTATCACCAAATGCTCTTTACACGATATCACAACATTCAATGATTCGGCTTATGTACTTATGAAAAGACTCAGTTTGATTTCCATTGCAAATATTCTATTACATAACCTATTGTGTTTTCATAGTACTATAATCCAGCCTTCCTTAACTTTACAAGATTGTATCACTTTTAGTTGTATTGTTCAATTAATCGTTCATTCGTTTATTGATTCATTCAGAATCGAATATTTTCTGAAAAGCACGTAATACTTTAACTTTATTTCTCTGTGTATCACATAAAATAAGTATTATAGAGATTATTCTGCCATCAATGTTTAACAAGCGTCTTTATTTCTTTGTGTTTGCATTTAGTTACGTTTTCTGCTGAATTTTGCTTTTTGCGAAAACGAAAAATAAATATATTTTTTTCTTAAAAAAATATCTTTTCATATGAAAGATTGTATTCGGTTTGTTTATGACATAACTTTGGCAATTTCCTAAAGAAATAAAAAATAATAAATACAGTTTAAAGAGTCAATGAGTGAAAAAGACATAGATGGTTGAATTACACTTGTATAAATAATGCTTGTCTTATTTTTGAGTGCCAAAAGAATTACAAAAGAAATACTAAAGTGTATCACATGTGTGAAGGGGCCTGGTAGAGAGGATGTTGGTTTCATGACGGTGAGATCGCGGTTTCCATTTCAGGGTCAGAAATTCATTGTTCCTTTGAAGAAAACACTAATTCACGTCGCTCCAATCCACTCAGCAGAAAATAGAGACGATCAAAATTAAACTGCAAATGACTGAAGTATTTTTCGGAAGGGTATTTTATGTGCTTTCTATCACCTAAACGCCTCAGAAATCCAGATAAGATAAGGCGTCTCAAATTGTAGGTTCAAGGCAAATATTACTCCCTAATTTTACTATAACTCAGAGCATAAAACTAAATAAACCAAATATTGTAAACCTGCTAGTCTGGAAAACTGTTGTTTCTCTTAAATCACTGCTTTATCAATATATATTTCTAACATAGACGTAAGGCCAAAAATATAATGAAACGCAGGTTAGTAAATGACATTGATCCCAGTGCATTACGAATATTTTATTTTATCGACCCCTGAAAGGCAAAGTTGTCCTTGGTGGGATGTCAACTCTAAACGTAAAGGAGTCGGAGCAAATACCATGAGGCAATTTTCTCCGACTCTCAGCCTTTCTGACAAACCCACCCCACTCGTACCTGTATCAATAATACTGATCTTTATGTTGAAATAAAATATAATAAATATAGTTTAAAGAGTCAATGAATCATATTTTGTGGAAAAGACATAGACGATTGCATTACATCTATATAAATAATGTTATTTTTTATTCAGTCCCAAATGGCAACTTTCTCCGACACTCAGCTTTTCCGTCAAACCCACCTCACTCACGATTATCAATAATTCTGTTCCTTTATTGCAACAAATCTTTTATCTATAGTGGAGTTGCTATATTTAATTGATTTGAGTATCTTTATATTGCTGGTACCTCCCTTTATCGAACACAGAAAGATCAAAAGGCAGAGACGATCCCGGCTTAGACTCTCCAAGGAATCTAACTAAATCTCGATTTCTCCACTTCAAGAGAAGCAATTCAATTAGTCAAACAACCAATTATCTTAAGATTCCTCGCTCTGCCAAACCACCGCCTTAGTATTGTTTTCAATACAATATTATGTCATATTTATCTTTTATTTTTTACTTGTTTCAGTCATTGAACTACGACAATGCTGGAGCACTACCTGAAAGGATTTAGTTGGAAAAATCTCCCCTTGTATTTATGCGTTTTTTTTTAAGTTAGCATTTAGTCTGTTTGGGTTTTTGTCGAACCGCTAATTTATAGTGACGAACAAACCCACACTGGCTATTAAGTTGTGGCGAGGAACAGACACAATTACAACACACACACACACACACACACACACACACACACACA
>NC_068998.1:14266079-14270115 GCF_001194135.2 Octopus bimaculoides | reverse complement strand
TGTTGTTGTTGTGGTGGTGGTGGTGGTGGTGGTGGTGGCGGTGGTGCTGGCTGCGGCGGTGTCGATGATAATACTAGTAGGGGTGATGAATGTAGTTGCGGTGCTGGTGATGCTTAGCGGTGTTTCGTCTCTCTTTACGTTCAGAGTTCAAATTCCGCCGAGGTCGACTTTGCCTTTCATCCTTTCGGGGTCGATAAATTAAGTACCAGTTGCATACTGGGGTCGCTCTAATCGACTGCCCCCCATTCCCCAAAACTTTCGGGCCTTGTGCCTAGAGTAGAAAAGGATATTTTATCTGTCTGAAAAGTTACTCTGAGATAAAATATTACATCTAGTGCCAGTCTTTACTTGTAAATAAATTAAAATACCGAACGCATCGTCTTCTTAATCTAAGATTATATCAAGTCAGTATTTTCATTTACTTCTAGTCAAACCTGCTTTCGCACAAATCAGTGAATGTTTTCTTTACCGACTTCTATATCAGTTCGAATATTTTGCGGCTGTGCTCAAAATACCTGGGAATAAGATCAAATGAAATCGTAACACAGTGTCCGATGTTCTGCTGTCCGATGACATTCTGAGCAAGTGCTACATTCAGAAGTATTTGTAAGAGGTTTCGCAGGGACAAAATATGACAGCTAGTGGTGTTTTATGTTTGAATAATCACTGTAAATGTTATATACGTCATTATTTTTATCTAATGGTGTTTCAGTTGCGTAAATAGATATTTGTGATGGGATGTGCTCGGGCTCACGTATATGTATGTGCGTGTGTATATAGGTACACACAAATACACACACACACACACACACACACACACACAAATATATATATATATATATATATATATATATATATATATATATATATATGCATACACACATATAAACGTATATATATTTATATATATACATACATACATATAAACACACACACGCATATATATATATATTAGTACAAATATATATATATATATATATATACATAGCTTGCATTATCATTAAGTAAACATGTCAGGAGTATTGTTATAATGGTGGGAAAAATCAACAATGCTAGTTTGTAATACTTAAGTGTTTAACTTCTGTTAGATTTCAAGGTATATTTTACGTGTTCTGTATCTGTGTGTTGGTACAACCAAAAGCAGCAACTAGTAAAAACATACAAAACAACCTGCATAGATTCGAAAGTATCCTAGGAACAAGGTGTATTAAAACGTATCACGCCTAACCACAAACTCATAATACCTTTATGTTACGAGAACAAAGAGGTAAAATAATATTGTTATGAAGCTGATACTCCAAACATGAAAACCTCAGATAGTACTCTAGACAACGAAATGTAATATATACATTTCAATGTAAATATGAAAGTTGTATACTTTAAAACTCTTTCAAGCTATTGCTTAAGATACACACACGTGTGTTTGTGCGGGTGTGTGTGAGTCTTAAGCAATAGTTTCAGGGAGTTTTGAGGTTTACAACTATTAGCTTCATAACAACGTTTTTTTCTATCTGGTAGGTATGAAAATATACATGTATAAATTTTTACAACAGCGGTGAGAAAACATACGATTTACTGCGCGCCACCATTTGCTATACACTTTTGAAAATAAATGTGAAACCAGTTAAATGTATATTTATATTTTAAAATCTAAATAAATTCCAATATATTCTTTGTGCATTTTCAGTTTCATTACTTCTGTATTACTACTCTTGTGTTATATGCGTGTGTGTGTGTGTGTGTGTGTGTGTGTGTGTGTGTGTGTGTGTGTGTGTGTGTGTGTGTGTGTGTGTGTGTGTGTGTGTGTGTGTGTGTGTGTGTGTGTGTGTCATTATTCAGTTTATTTCAAGATTTCTTTCCAATATAGAAAGAACCGGTTTCTAACCTATATCCAAAGCTCCTTCATAGGAATTTCAACATCAACAACAGGGTATTTTTGTTTGTATGTATGTATGTATGTATGCATGTATGTATGTGTGCATGTACGTATGTATGTATGTGTTCTCATGCATATAGTTGCATATCTAAACATGTTCATATATATTTAAATGATAAACATCTGGAAAGTTTTACAGATTTTCACAGTTCCAGTGATGGGTTGGATGTGTAGTCTTTGAATTAACTTTCTCCTTACTGATTTGAGAAGCCTAATATCTCTAGGTTGGTATTTAAGCAGTATGTTACATAACTCATTCCCAACAATTACAGGTATAAACCTGATCCTGTAATCTGGATAGAGTAACTGCAGATTTCTCAATAGGTCAACGTAGGTGTTCTCTTTTACACTGATCTTCAGCTTTATGTTAACATCCGCTGGGCAGCTAATTTCCACAACTGCGCACAGTTTCTCTTCTCTATCTCAAATGCTGTGCTTACATCTTATTGAGGTCTTCACTTGGACATTCCAGCAGCATTCCTTTTTATTATGAGTGGTTGTGGCTTCTACAATAGTGTGGGTTCTTATTCTTTTGTCCACGGGATTATCCTTCCGACGGATTTCATTATAGAGTATCCTAGGTACAACATCATGTCTCATCGGTAGATAATAACGTCATGACATTTTCGAACAACTGCTTATGGTATGAGAGATATCTTCAGTGTGAACTCCACAAATCCTGTATCGATTGTCACATTTTATCGCTTTTCCTGCATCTCTATCCCTTTGTGCATCAGGTACTTGGTTGATATTTCCTGTTCTTGTATTGCAAACGCATACCCTTCAAAGTGGGAGATAGTAATCCGGCTATTGGTCCATGATAAACTGCTTTGATGATCGATGTTACTATCATTACGGAGCTTTCTACTGACATGTCCATGCATATAGGCTCGCATAAGCTCAACCTTTCATTTGATGATACGTTGCGGTTGAGTCGTGCGACTTCTTTGGGTATGTATTCTAGGTTATCAGACAAGAAGCTACCTTCCAAGTCTTTTTATGTTATCAGCCTCATGTATGCAAACTTGGTCAAGGGATGCACTTCGACACTTTGTAGTTAAAAGATGTTACCGAAGGGGTATGATGCGACATTCAAAGGCAATTTGCATCGATATGTATGCATGTATGTATGTATGTATTTATGTATGTGTGCGCGTATATTTATAAAATCTCAAAAGTTTATGTACAATCGACACATTCTTCGATTTCTTTAGATGATTTTTGCATTTTATACCCTGTTAAAAGAGTATGCTAACACCTAGCTCAACACTGCTTGTTCCTTTTTAACAAAGGTATATTAGAAGAGGTACTCTACGTTGTTTCTTACAGCTAAGGACAGCCAATCCTTAGATAGATAGATAGATAGATAGATAGATAGATAGATAGATAGATAGATAGATAGATAGATAGATAGATAGATAGATATGCACGCGTATATGTATTTCCGTACACACGTATATATTTATATGTATTACTGTGTGTATAAACATGTATATATACATACATGCGTACGTGCATATATTCATACATTTGCATACATACATACATTCATATATATATATATATATATATATATATATATATATATATATATTTCTGTGTTTGCCAGGTGGTTAATAAGACTTACGTCTATGACAGCCTGTGTATGTGTCTGGGTATGCATGTTCATATGTCTGGAAAAGAGAAACAGGAAAAGGGCGGACGTAAGCTATCACATATACTACCTATATCCATACTGACAAATAGTCATACCGTCAGACAGACAGACACACAGACAGACACACAAACACACAGACACACAGACACACAGACACTCAGATGGAGAGACAGTTTAATAGATAGATAGATAGATAGATAGATAGATAGATAGATAGATAGATAGATAGATAAAGTGATAGATTGCTTTGACACATTATGTGAAAGATAAATTAATAAACAGATAACTAGATAGACCGAGATAAAATATCGGTCTTGATATCAACGAATTCAATTAGTCAATATTCCCTCGAGCATCATTATCAGCACTCTATAACATATGTGTGCGTGTATACATACATTATATATATATATATATATATATATATATATATATATATATAT
>NC_068998.1:14265185-14266069 GCF_001194135.2 Octopus bimaculoides | reverse complement strand
ATATTTTTTCCTTTGCTAAGCCTGTACTTATATATATATATACATATATATATATATATATTATATATTTGCATATATATATATATATATATATATATGTATGTTTGTATGTATGTATGTATGTATGTATGTATGTATATAGAGTTAGATACGTCTATGTACATATTTATTTTCTGTCGATTAGTGGTGCATAGAATCCCTACTGCGTGTTTCATGAATACTGTTTATCAAACAGATTCTCGGCATAAATTGAATCATGTGCTCGACGTACCTGATCTGAAGTAAATATACATCTTTGTTAGACCCTACAGATTCTCTGAGTAAGTGAATTTTGTGCGTCCAATTTTCATCTGATATCCACTAGGGGGAATCAGTGGAATAGTTGATTCAGTTAAGCGCCTTGCAATTTCATTTCCACGGACGGGAGTGTTGAGTTACGTCTTTTTTTTACGTTCGCAGTTCAAATCCCGATGAGTTCAACTACACTTCTTAAATTTCTGTTGAGTGAATAAGACAAAATCTCTACCTATCCAGCACTGATACTTTTGTAAATTTTTTACCTGTATGAGCCGAGAGCTGTGCCTATCTTTTCTTTTCTTCTTTTTTCTTTTACTGTAACTAAGGCATTAATCAAGACTCACTAGAAGAGTGACAACGTTAATCGATTCGAACAGCTACAAAATGAGAACTGACACAGCAACTCCCAATCAAATGGGTGAGAATTCACCACCATATGCGTCTGTGCCTATGTGTGTGTTTGCCCGCGTAGACTGATATAAATGCACATATATTCATATGATTAAATACATACATACACACACACACACACACATACACACACACACACACACACACATATATATATATATATATATATATATATA
>NC_068998.1:14260183-14264296 GCF_001194135.2 Octopus bimaculoides | reverse complement strand
ATATATATATATATATATATATATACTTGTATGTATGTATTTATATATATATTTATATATATATATATATATATGTGTGTGTATGTATATATTATTTTATTCTTCTATTATTTATATATTTCAGCTCTTAGGTTGTGGCCACGCTGGAGCACCGCCAATATGTTTGAGTGTGCGTGTGTATGTATATATATTCATTTACGCACATGTATAAATATATACGTATATATGCACACATGAATATATGTGTGCGTGCATATATAAATATATAATCTTACATGTATGTATCTATGTACAACATGCATACACACACACACACACACACACACACACACACACACACACAAACACACACATATATATATATCTGGGAAGAGACAGTAAAGTTACAACCTTGGTCTGACAAGGTGTGTTTAATTATAATTAATTCACTAATTATCGTATTCACGTTTATACTGTATTGATAATTCTATGATTCTGTCGCGACGATGTGTTGTTAATCATAAGACATCAAAAGAATATTTGAATTTTACAGTTTTCGGTAATCATTCTTCAGTTGATGGAAATTACCATCGCGATTGACATTTATTGCGTTCCTGTATCTTTGTTTGTCTGGTTCTACCTCTGCTTATGTCTTTTATGCTTGGATCTTTATTTACTTCTCTTCTATTCTTCTCAGACGGAAAGTTTGATAATAAACTTTATCGTTTACACCATCACTGTTTTGATTTAATTGACTTGTTTGTTATTGGTTTCTTATTTAGTCATATATTTAATTATGAATTGTATCTTTTTTGTTTTTATTTATCTACGTCTGTGTGGCCTCTGTGCCTCGGAGCTGGTTGGCCTCCAGCCACCAATCAGGTACTCACCACACTGATGTAAAGGAACAGACGTATGCTCACAGTTTCTCTCTCTCTCTCTCTCTCTCTCTCTCTCTCTCTCTCTCTCTCTCTCTCTCTCTCTCTCTCTCTCTCTCTCTCTCTCTCTCTCTATTTATCTATCTATATATATATAGATACATACATATAAGATTATATATTTATATATGCACGCACACGCATACATTCATGTGTGTATATATACGTATATATTCATACATGTGCGTAAATGAATATATATACATACACACACACGTCGCGCACACACACATATATATATATGCGTGCAAGCTTTGAAATTACTTCAGTAATATTTTGTCGTTCATCAGCCATTCGTTAATGCACATAAGATTTTTACTGTTTCTTTGCCTTCTAATGTTACATATAATATATTCATCTTTTGTCTATAAAATCTATCTTTTGGGTTTTATAGACCTCAGCAGGACTATCACAGTTATTGTTCCTAAGTTTACCAGTTTCGTTGGTTATTAAACAGTCGCTATTAAATCTTCCACTTTTTTTTTTTTTTTGCTAGAAGTGATAAATGTTGATTGATTTCATGATACGATACAACGGCCTTTCATTTTTGTATAAATGTCTGTGTAACAACTGAGAGGCGATCGTAAATGAAGTGCTTAGAAACCAACGTCCTATAAAATAGTAATTGCCTGCGTCGGCAAAATTCATGGGATTAAGTTTGCTCTTTTGGATAACGATATGTGAGATGTAAGTACTGATAGTGATTGTATAGACCGAAGGATTCGAAAATTTCAGTGATTTTCCCATCTTCTTTCCATACCGTTTAAGTACACGACATCATTATTAAGTTTTCTTGACGACTGTATAACATACTCATCGACGTATAAGGTATCAAGGGACAGATAAACTCAACGTAAGTCAAAACGTCGAATTGGGAATCTATATATTTATGTATATATATATATATATATATATATATATGTATGTATGTATGTATGTATGTATGTATGTATGTATATGTCTATTTGTATATAAAAATAATAAGTAACAATTGATGAACGGGTGTCAATTTATTACAGCCGTCTCCAACGAATTCTTTAATTGAACGGTTTTCTTCAGATGAATACATGAATTTTATAATCAAGGACATTTAAAAATAATTTTAAAATTGTAAAATTCATGTAATCATCTGAAGAAAACGTTTTTTCCTAATGACATAATGTACTCATTGATCAATTAGAAATTTCGTTAAAAACGGCTGTAAAAAATTGATACCTGTTCATGAATTGTTACTTATTTTTAATTCAGTATCTTGGAACATGCCACTTGCGTATTCCGATGTATAGTATGGACTGTATATTTAGTACAACGTACATGTCTGAATAGCTCAGGAGTGGATTATATACTCAGCTAGGTGCAGTTAACTGCAGACATGACTCGAAGATAATTCTGCCAGTACTTCTGTACGATTTTATTCCGACCTAACTAGGTGCCTCACTTTCAAATACTTTATCCAACTGAATTTTGTTATATTGTATATTTGTGTGTATACACACACACACACACACACACACACACACAAATATATGAAGATGAAAAGTAGAAGGATGGAAAATACTTAGCATTAATGCGCACTACGAGTGAGAAGCAAAATCGGCACGAATGACACGAAGTGATGTGTCGCAATAAGAGCGAAACAGAACAAGCTATGCCTGGTCGGTGTTATATCATTGGGTGTCAAAGTCATCGTACCGTACTACTTACGCTCATCGCTACTGGAGTGCTTCATGACACTGAAACGATCGCCTCACCGCTATTAGAGCAGTATCGTAACGCTGAAAAGTCCTAATTCAACAATAGGAAACCGAGGGTGCTTGTATTTAAATTCAAATTTAAAATTTTGTGACACGCCTAACTTTTGTAACTCACCTTTATTAGCAAGCTAGTATGGTTTGGGCACGCGTACACTATTTTGCTGTTTCTTGTGTTGGTGAAGCTGTAGTCAAACATGGGTATTCTCTCGCTCCGCTCATTCTTGATCCAATGGAACATTCAGGATATGACAGACGGTGGTAGACAGACAGGCAGACATACTGACAACTAGACAGGCAGGCAGAGTCGCACCAGCCCTTTGCCGGTACTCATTACAGCTGACTTAATGACAGCGTCAAATGAAGTGCCTTGTTCAAGGACACAACGTGATGTCCAAGAAATGGAGCCCACAACATTTGATCGCGAGTCCAAACCTTGACCATCTGGTCATGCGCCTTCTCTGCTAGAAGTTGATTATGATTTTATTCAACATACCCCCCCCCCCTCTCAGATTCACACATTTACTGCAGCGGTACTTCAGTTTGTTTAAGCCCTGCAAAAGAACTCGGAATGGTGGACCTCCAACCAGGCCTTTCCTGTTAACCTTAAAGCCAGGAACTTTTCAGCACCCCCTTCGTAAGCATTTGCATGTCTATCTCATGAATATGCAAAAACCACATGTATTTATTGAATATAATAATTCAATGACATTTTAGTTCGGGTGATCGGAAAACCGAATGTTCATGGTTGACAACGACGGAGTTCAATGCAATTTTAATTTCATATATTTATATTTATTTATTTTTTCTTTAGTAATGCATGTTTATTATTTTTCCTTAATTTTTCCATATAACTTTATTTCATTGTAAATAAATCAATATTGTTGTCGAGCGGTACATTTGAGATCAAAACAAAATTTTAATTATTGGTGCATTTGCTTTAGAAAGTTAAAAATTAATGACGCATTTCACATGGAAAATTAAAAAAATAAACTGTTTTAAAGACAAAACATAATGTTTTAAAGTTTAAAATGCAGACATGAGGGATTTTACGCTAGAAGTTAAGACAAACTATCGAGAACTATTGCATACATTGTTTTATTAATCATGATTGGATATAATATTTCAAAATATTCAAATATGTCATCATGAATTCTCTAAAAACATCTTATTTTTAATTTTTCGTGGCACAACAAAATTGTAGTCGCGGTGCACCGGCCAGCGTATTGCGGCGTACTGTTTAAGAACCACTAATACATATGTGTACGTATATATATATATATATAACGGGGCTTCTTTCAGTTTCCGTCTACCAAATCCACTCACAAGGCTTTGGTCGGCCCGAGGCTATAGTAGAAGACACTTGCCCAAGGTGCCACGCAGTGAGACTGAACCCAGAACCATGTGGTTGGTAATCAAGCGACTTACCACACAGCCACTCTTGC
>NC_068998.1:14249542-14259326 GCF_001194135.2 Octopus bimaculoides | reverse complement strand
TATATATATATACAGAGAGAGAGAGAGAGATATACACACACGACGGATTTCTTTCAGTTTCTGGTCTACGAAATACGTGGTTGGTAAGCTTACTTCTTACCACACAGACACACCGAAGCTAACCTTCTTCGTATATTTTTGAATGACTATTATGTGTCTTGCACACTAAAATTATCAAAATATTAAGGCTGTTATTGAATTGCAGAAATGTTAAAGCCTTCAGCGCGTGGGAACTCGTTGAAAATCTGTAATCCTGTGGGTTTTCGTGTTTTGTAGAAAAAGTTATTGTATTTATCTATAACAGATATCTTCAAATTTCGGGTTAATTCACAGTACTTCAGTTGCACAGTCCATATACTTATCTAAATTAACCAGATTCTAGTCGCTAATTTCATTGAATATCGTTATTCACAAATTTGTGATTAGTGAACATGATTATCCAAAACTTTGACCATGTTATCCGCTGCTCTAATGAATATTCTATCTAATTATAAACTCAAGCAACAAATTATGTTCAGTTGTCATCTAATAATGTTAGCTGGGAGATTAAGCCTAAATCTCTGAAACGGTTTAATCAGATTAGAGACACATTTGTACCTGCTTCTAGAAATATATTAGCTCGTATATAATCCCAGTCGAAGATGTATTGTCTTCCATGAACATTTGTAAATGTGATGTTTCTGAAAAATGTCTTCCAATGACTCAGCAAATCTGTTTACTCAGATGCATGGTAAAAAAAAAAGTTCCCTTGTTTGCTAACAAATAGATTTGAAGAAAAACTTTTAGGGCTTTAATGAAGACTTCTTATCATTGAACTGACAATGAAGGAAAAAGAGCTTTTGATAGTTATATGGGGGCTGAGTAGGGATTTTGGTTTATCAGTTTCAATACCAGTGACATCTGATAAATATAGACATTAAAACCTGAAAGTGCATAACAATTTTAAATAGTGAGACTGCGACCTTCATATTAGAACTAACATGCAAGCTCACACACACACACACACATGTACGTGTATATATATATATATATATATATATATATATATATATATATATATATATATATATATATATGTGTGGGTGTGTGTGTGTGTGTGTGTGTGTGCATGGAATAAGTACAAGGCTTCAAAAAATAATGAGTCCAAGAGTCGATTCGTTCAACTAAATCCCTTCAGAGCAGCACCCCGGCATGATCCCATTCAGAAGATATCGTTTTCTTGGCTAGAAGCAAGCCGCTTTCAGTGGGATCTAGACGACATCAAACGGGGGCAGTCATGTATGTATATATATATATATATGCATGTGTATGACTGAGCACACGTATGCATGTGTGCATATATATGTGTGCATATATAGTTCGGTGTAAGCACGAATGCCTTTGCGTCTATACATCTTATTACATGCAGAATTTCAGGAAGGCTTTACATTTGAGAATACCTTTAAAAGCTTATAGCTGAAATCTTGTGATTAAGAGTGTTTGTCCTAGTTTTGTGTTCTTCAACTCCATTAATTATTGATAGAAATCTAAATTTATAGTCAAGCTGGTTTCATACCAGACGTTGTCTTTTTCACTTATTATGCTGATATCTCCTGGGCAGCTGTTTTAAAGTAGTATGCATAGTTTATTCCCCCCCCTCTCTCTCTCTCTCTCTCTCTCTCTCTCTCTCTCTCTCTCTCTCTCTCTGCTGTGTTTATATTTTATTGGAGGCTTGACAGGGACATTCAACCAGTATTCTTTGGAATTATACGTGATTATGCCCTCCAAATAACAGTAGCTTTTATTTGTCTCCACAGAATTATCCTTTTAACCAATTTCATTATGTAATGTCCTAAACACGATATCATGCTTGATAATAATATGATAATGTATATATGTATGTATGTATGTATGTATGTATGTATGTATGTATGTATGTATGTACGTATGCATGCATGTATGTATGTATGCATGTATGTATGTATGTATGTATGTATGTATGAAGCTTTGGCTTCCTAATCAGCTCAGGTTGTTTCCTTTACTATTTTACTTGTTTCAGTCATTTGACTGCGGCCATGCTGGGGCACACACACACACGCACGCAACACACACACACACACACGTACACACACACACACACTCAAAGACACACACACACATATGTATATATATATATATATATATATAAATGATATCAAACACGAATACACAAGGTATATGTATGTATGTATGTATGTATGTACGTATGCATGCATGTATGTATGTATGCATGTATGTATGTATGTATGTATGTATGTATGAAGCTTTGGCTTCCTAATCAGCTCAGGTTGTTTCCTTTACTATTTTACTTGTTTCAGTCATTTGACTGCAGCCATGCAGTTCGTGTGCAGGCTGCTATTCATAAGCGTAAGAGAATATATTCTCATCAATTCGCCTGGTGTTAAAACACCTGGAAGTCATAGACAAGCTAGATAACTGGCATCAAATCCTGTTACAGGAGAGGTAGACATTAATCTTTCGTCATTTTTGTGAAGTATCAATGCCGCGTACTCGAAACGAGGCCAGACGCAAGCTCCTGTAACAGGACCTCATGCAAGTTATCTCGCTTGCCTGTGACTGGAAGTACTTTGGCACCAGGCGAATTGATAAAACCTTGCGTATGTGTGTTCGATACTGCGTATATCCCTTGGGATGCTTCACATTCATATAGATAGATAGATAGAAAGATAGAAAGAAAGATAGATAGATAGATAGATAGATAGATAGATAGATAGATAGATAGATAGACAGATAGATAGATATGGATATTATATATATATATATATATATATATATATATCAGAACTCCACAGCGTCTAAATACTGGGTTTTTTCTTCCTGTTAGAATTCCAATACAGTGGTGAATTCTGCTAAACTATTATACTATCCACATCGTTACACAATTTCTTTTAAGTAGTCCAGTTATTGTTTCTGCTTGGGATCAAAACTGTTACCATATAACTGCAATTTAATATCTCTAGACTTAGCTTTGAGTCTAACATTTACAAAATGGTCACCCTACACAAATAGCATAGCGATAGCAGTTATTTCAGAAATGGAAGGCTATTCTTCGATATTGTTGATATTTAGCTCTGGGCTCCATTCTGATTCAACAGTACTTCGGACAAAGCCATCCGAACTGTGACCATCACAAGATTTATGCATATCTAAAGGTACATTTTAAATGTGATCTTGCTTTATTCAAGCTAGGATAGTATGATTTGAAGATTCCGTTGTTACAACTGGCAAGTCGAGTGAACATTGCACTCGGTACTTCACTGGTACTTGATTGTATTGATTCCGTAGGCATGAAAGGCAGAGCTGCCCGAGGCGGAATTTGATCTCAGAATGCATAAGCAGGACAAACATTGCTATGTATTTACCAAGCAATGTAACAATTCTTCCTTTTATAATTCCTACAATAGGCTCAAAGTCAGAACTTTGTTGGAGGGATCAATCGATAAAACTAACCCCTGTGATTTATGACTGCTTATTTTAGCGACCATGTAGAATGAAAAGAAACGTTGACTCCAGTTGAACTGGAAGTCAGAATGTAAACAGCCGGAACGAACGAATGACGCAAGGTTTTACAGTTACTTTTTCTTACGCTCTAACAATTTAGCGATGATGATAATGATGGTTATGATAAGGATGATAACGATAGCAATGATAAATTGGACATTGCTTTTACAATGTCAGGAAAACTGGGATTTATAGGGAAAAAAGATATCGATTGTTACAATGGCTTCCGTGACATTTTTTTCTCTCTCACTGTTGTGAAAGAAGGTAATTGGAGAACTACATAGAACACAAGCAAACATCATATATCCAGCAGATAATTGTTGACAGAAACCATTTAATGGAAGCGCAAACAGGCTGATTCTTCCATGCAAATACAACTGAGCCTTCATAACATAGTTGACGCCCTAATAATGTCAAGCGGCCCTAATTGAAATTAGATATTTAATGTAAATATCCATCACAGCAGGGATTATCCAGTTGGTTTGAGATATTTTGGACCACAAGAGCACAGTGATTATGACTGCAATGGCGGATAGCTGTTCTTGCTTTTTTGCTATGAAAATAATTATAACCGCCTTATTGTTGATTTTCCACCTATTAAGGTAACTATATTAGCTATATCATTTAACTGTTATAACACGATAACATGAGCCACCATCCTCACTGTCACCAACACCACAGTATCAACAAAAATGGATGGTGAACGTTAAATATATTCAGTCGAGAAATGAGAAAATGCTTGACAGTTACAATGTGTACATATCAGAGTTTCAAAGTAGTTAATGTTTAGCACTGATTTCATGCCATGAATGTGTGTTTTGAGAGCATTATATTTTTTCAAAACTCAGAGCAGGGAAATGCCACTTTAAGCTCTTTAAAGCATCTATTTCAGCTCTTTAATGATAATGTCCAAGTTTTCTTTAGACTAGATAATAATTGTTCCTTATGTAAACACTAAATTATAATAGTAACCTTGCGAGAAGGAAGTTAATCGATTGAATCGACCACCTTGCTTGACTGATATATTATTTCATCGAACTTAAAGAGAAGAAAAGTTAAATTGGTGAACTTTGCTTTGAACGCATAACGTGAAGGACAGGAAATCATACGGCAAAAAAGTTTTATAGCCACTTTAACGATTCTACCAACCCACCAACCAATATATTACAGGTCCATAGATTCTGGTAACGGCTATGTCCTTTCAATCTACTCCAGTGTTTGATGTTGGTATTGATGATACCCACAACAATGAAAATCAAAGTCGACTCTAAAAGGATTTGAATCCAGAACGCACGTAAAGCAGTGTAATTAACTACCGAAAATCATTATGTACGTCAGTTTCGTGGTTCTGCCAGTCTACCATTCTGTATTATATTGGTTTGTTCAACGTCTTCGAACATTAGTGTAAATATAGAATTATTTTGAGGGTGGGGAATGATAGAGTTGCTTAAATCAATCTCAGTATATGATTGGTACTAATTCTGTTGACTCCACAGGGATTTAAAAAATGGAGAAATTTGATGTTAACAGAACGTAAAGATATATAAGGTCTATATCACCAAGTATTTGGATGAACACTTCATTCTGCTATAAATAATAAATACTTCTTATTTAGGTACAAGGCTAGCAGTTTTGAAGGGAAGGAGAGAGGCTAATCGACACCTCATCCCAGTACCAGCCTGGTACGGGGTGGCCCAGAAGTTACGCTACCATTTAAAACTAAATAACTTCTTAATGTTTATTCATTTCTGAAAGAACATTTCTGTAAATGACAATGTAATATATGAATGTTTTTAGTCTACTTATGAAAAATGACGTCACTAAAATTACCTCTGTTTACCGCTCCACAATCCTGTACCATTTCAAGTGCATCTTCCATGACACTGGTCAGCGTGTCACGTCCCAATACAAGAATTTCTGTTCAAATGTTTTTCTTCAAATGCTGGATATTGTGATGTTTGTTAATCTACACACGATCCTTTAGATAGCCTCACATGAAAAAATCCGAAGCAGTTAGATCAGGAGAATTGGGTGACCAGTTCAAATCTTCCCTCTCTGAAATTATTCTTTAACAAACAAGTTTCTTGGGAGCTGCGTCCTCTCTCTTGCGGTATGAGCTGTTGCTCCATGTTGCTGCCACCCAACCTGAAGTGTCCTGAATAGCTGGGCGGACAAATTTCTCTGACATTTCTCGGTATCGGGCAGCAGTCCCTGTCAATGTGTTGCCCCTCTCATTCTCGAAGAAGTATGGTCCGATTATGTTTTCCACAATCACCCCACACCAAATTGTGACTTCAAGTGGATGCAATCGACGCTGATGGTTGGCTCTCTAATTTTTACTTCTCCGGAGTCTAATGATTTGCTTATTGACAAATCCATTGCGTTGAAAATGGGCTTCATCGCCCCATCATTATTTTGTGAAGAATTCATTGTCATCTCTTGCCATATCTTGAAAATGAAAAGCATAATTCTATCGTCGCCGGTAATGTAACGGCTTTATCTCTTACATTAATAGCACCGTGTATGGGCACGTACGCAAATCCTTTCGGAATAATATTTTGGGGATGTCAAGCTACGGGAACGGCGTCTAGTGGATGTTGTTGCATCTTACTGAATGCTTTGCTCAATGTGAGTTTTGTTTTCTGGGGTTCGGACGGAACATAGCCTCCCAACTAGTGCCAAGTCGACTATAGAGCCCTGATTTTGGAAACAATGAATTAGACGAATAATTTCTGAGTCAGATGACAGGTTCCTTACATTGTAATGGTGCATGTATGCTCTTTGTGTGCGCACAATGACCCGTCCATTTTCAAAATAAATTCTACAACCTTAGTTCGTTGGGCCGTGCAATATTTCTCCATAACAGATTTCTTAGGGTTCATGTTATAATATCTGAAACAAAAGAAAAAATATAATTATTAACAAAGTTGTTTTGAATTTCTTAAAGAGTAGAGCATATACTATCGTCTCCGGTGCGATGAAAGGCAAACAGGATTTTAATTCAGAACGTAAAGAACTGGAAAAGATGTTACAAGGAAGTCTCTCCATGGCAGTAATAGTTTCAAATTTAGGCACGGCCAGCAGTTTTGAAAGAAGAGAATTGTCCCCTGCGTGATTTTAACCGAGAAATGAAAGGGCCGGAACAAATAAGAGAAAGCATTTTTTTCGTTTCTCTAAACAGTTCTGCCAATCTAGCACCTTTCTCCTATAACTAATAATCTTTTCTACTATAAACACAAGGCCTAACGTTTTCGTGGAGGGAGTAGTCTAGTGTCGACCCCAGCCAGAGTCCAACTGGTACTTATTACAATATCCCCCGAAAGGATGAAAGGTAAAATCGACATCGGTGGCATTTGAACTCAGAACGTAAAGACGGAAGTAGTTTGTCCGACGTGTAAACGTTTCTACCATTTCACCTCCTTTGCTATAGATAATAATCCTTTCTATTATAGGCACAAAACCGGAAATTTGCGGGGGAAATGTTAGTCGACTAGATCAACCTCAGTGCTCATCTGGTACCTATTATATCGATTCCGAACGAATGAAAGGTAGCGTCAACAACGGTAGGATTTTAACTCTGAATGTACACGGACGAAATGCCGCTAGACGTTTTGTCCGGTGTGCTAAGTATTCTGCCATCTAGACCACCTTTAAAATAGCTAAGAATAGTAGATAACAAAAAACCAAATTCGACAAATGAGTAAAATATAAAGTTGGGTTGAAAATTGTGAAGCTTCAATAATTTCCGTCATGTAAAAGGTAAAATTTATGGCATTTTTTGTTGAGAAGTGGGTGGTTAATGGACATTCAGTCGTGGAATTGTAATAGAAAGAATGCCTTCTATAATAACATCATCAGGGATATTATTTATGAAAGTCGCTCTATTCATCGACATGGAAACAGCTGATTATTAGTGAGAAAGAAAATTTTAAAAATTCGTAGAAAATGATGAAGTTTTTACAAAGATATTTGAGAAAATTAAGATTTAAAAAAAAAAAAACGGTTTCAAATAAATCAAAGATAATTCTAAATAAAGTATTAAAACAAGAAAAGGATATAAAAAAATACATTAGATTTATAAAACAAAATAAAATATAATGAAATGAAAGAATAAAGCTTTAATGATGCGATATAAAATAGCTCAAAAAGATGAAATATTAAATAGGTTAATATCGGAAAGCATAAATTGCATGAAAATTTTTTTTTTTTTTTTAGAAGATGAAATGTCAAACGTGAAGAAAAATAAATATGAGCCAAAGAGGAAGACGGAAGGAAATATAATTCTTCTACTTCATCTCTCAAATTAATAAAAATACGAATTAAGGGTTGGACCAATAGCGAATGATAATCAGATGTTATTTGACGATAAAGTAATTTAAGGAAGTTCGTAATGAATAAAGATAAATCGCCTGTCTTCGTTGATTTGTGAAATATTATGATTGAATAATAAAACTAAGGCTGCCATATAATAAATAGTGTAATTATTGCTGAAAATAATCACGTAGGAATTGGGTGAATTGTTTTTAATGAAGAAAGTAATAACAATGGCATTAGTGCCAAGCATATCATAAATTCATTCATATCCAATCATGGAGAAATTGACGCCAGATTTGGATTTGAACTTAGAATATTTAGGCACCTTCGAGTCTAATGACAAGTGAAGCTGAGATCTATAGGGATTTTCAAGTGATTAAGCTGAAAGTATAGGACTCCCTGTGGAAAAACTAAAGTATTTACTGCCAGAGTAACCCTTGAGTGTGTTGTCCCATTCTTAGGTCTCCAACCCTATACAACATGCTTATACAGCTGACCTAAAAGTGCCATTGAACCCCATAAAAGCGTCTCCCGAGAAGTATAAAACGCATTGTCGTCATTGGATTGATTTGAACAACAGGTATAGAGACGTAACTAGATACAGGACATTTTGTCCTGCTTTGACTAATAACTTCCATTAAGCTTTATTACCACTTTATTGACGCCAGGTTAGATAATTTATTCGATATCGGAAGGATGAAAGATCAAGTTGATCTCAGAGAGACTTCCACTCATAAAGTACGCAGGTGAAAGAAATATCGGAAAACATTTTGTCTGACGTTCCGACATTCAAGGCGATTCGATTGGTAGAATCGCTAGAGTGGTGAACAAATGCCCGACAAAACAAAAGAGCAACAGTTTCTTTTCTTTATACATAGATGAAGATTATTAGTTCGAAATAAATCGTCAGATTCTCCATTCCCGAAGATCATTCAACTTACCAATCACTACCACGATTTTTAATTCTCCGATGAACTACAGGTTTACGACACAATATTACCACCAATAACCTCAAAATCTCGATTTTACCCACACTGAGACCGAGTTGAAATAGTTGCACCAACTACCTTAAGCGGCTTTATAATCTACCACCAAACTCTTCACTGGAATAAAAACATCCTATTGCGTATCCAAGCACGCAGATGTTACCAATAGGTTCCTCATGAAAGACATAAGTATAAAGTAGACAATAGCGTTCCAAAAGGTCAATCAATGGTTGAGAATATTTCTGACGGAAACTGACAAAGAAGAAAGTGTGTCACTTGTAACAAAACAAATATTGCAAGGTACTTCGTACGGAAAGCGCCATTTTTTTTTTCTGAATTGTCACTGATGTTTACAGACTCTGCCGATATGAATCAGCAACAGAAGTTACCAATATACCTGTAAACTTCATACGCATACATGCATCCTTTCATGTATATCCATATATATGACACGTATATTTGCATATATGTATGTGTGCATGCACATCCATACATTATTACATATATATGTATATATCAAATGTATATGTTAAATATATGTATCATATATATGATACATATATAATACATATACATATATGTAAATATATGTAATACATATGCAATAAATATCAACATATATGTATGTATGTATGTTATTTCTTTACTACCCACAAGGAGCTACACACAGAGGGGACAAACAAGGACAGACAAACGGATTAAGTCGATTACATCGACCCCAGTGCGTAACTGGTACTTATTTAATCGACCCCGAAAGGATGAAAGGCACAGTCGACCTCGGCGGAATTTGAACTCAGAACGTAGCGGCAGACGAAATACCGCTAAGCATTTCGCCCGGCGTGCTAACGTTTCTGCCAGCTCACCGCTTGTTGTATGTATGTATGTATGTATGTATGTATGTATGTATGTATGTATGTATGTATGTATGTATGTATGTATGTGTG
>NC_068998.1:14247631-14249425 GCF_001194135.2 Octopus bimaculoides | reverse complement strand
TGTGTGTGTGTGTGTGTGTGTGTGTGTGTGTGTGTGTGTGTGTGTGTGTGTGTGTGTGTGTGTGTGTGTGTGTGTGTGTGTAAAATATATACATAAACCATATACAAAGTTTCCGCCCATAAGATTCCACTCGCAAAGTGCTGGGCAATCTGAAGTTGTCGTAGAAGGCATTTGTTCAAGGATCGCAGAATGAAATCGAAGCTGGAATCGAAGTGGATCCTCCGAAGCAAACTTCATAACCGTACATCGATGCCAAGGCCATTCAACGAGCAGATAAACATTTCTTTTCATTCTTTGTTTATGCATTTATCTGTCGTTCAAGAGGTCATTTATCATACTATTGCCATTTAAAGCCATGAAAAAGTCTAATTGATTATAACATGGAATCTCGTAAACTCTATTCAAAAACCACCATTATAGTAAATCAATGACGTGACTCTGTATTATGGCGGCCATTTTACGCTCTGCAAGTATTTATATTATATATATTTAATGTGGGTATATATATGTATGTATATATATGTATATATATATACATATATATATGCCCACATAAGTACATAAGTATATATAAGTATGTGTGTGTGTGTATGTGTGTGTATGTGTGTGTGTGCATGTGTGTGTGTGTGTATACACACATTTTTTCAGGAAAAAAGCTTGACAATGACTTTGAGGTTTTAACTTTATTGCTTCGTCACACACACACACACACATATATACAGGATGATTCAATAATGTTTTAAGCATTAATATATACCGTCTTGTCAATGAGGTCTTTTCAAGACTGTTAAACCTCTTTCAGTACATCTCGTCCCCCTTCTCTGTCCCTGAATCAAACCTCCTCCCTCCTCAGGGCCTCTTCACCCAGCTTTTCACTAAATTCCTAGCGCTCCAATCTGATCGCAGTCTCTTGTATGTATATATGTATGTATGTATGTATGTATGTATGTATGTATGTACGTATGTATGCATGCATGTATATATGTATGTATGCATGTATGTGTGTATATATATGTATGTGTGTATATCATCCAAAAGGATTACAACCAAAATCGACCTTGACGGCATTTGAACTCAGAATGTACAGACCAGGAAGAATGCTGCTCAGGAATTCGCCAGGCACTAATGATTTGCCAGTCGCCGCCTTACACTCATCCCGATGGCCGTGGCTATTGTAGAGTGTCTGTGTGTTCTTACAGGGCTAAAATATATTCTTTTTATATTATTACGTACTTAATTGTATGTTTGTGCGTACAGTTATGTGTTCCCATTTCTTCTGTAGCGTAAGTTTCTACTTGTGGCTTTTCAGGCACACGAAACTCAGAATAACAATACCATAAATCATTACATACTTTGTTAGTCGTCTTCTTCACGCTAGTTCATATGTGTTCGTGTACATATAGATAGATACACAGACAGACCGACAGACAGACAGACAGACAGACAGATAGATAGATAGATAGATAGATAGATAGATAGATAGATAGATAGATAGATAGATAGATAGATAGATAGATAGATAGATAGATGGATAGATAGATAGGTAGATAGATAGATAGATAGATAGATAGATAGATAGATAGATAGATATAGATAGATAGATAGATAGATAGATAGATAGATAGATAGATAGATAGACAGATAGATAAATTTACATATATATGTACACACATACATACATATATGCATACATACATACATATGTATATATATACATATATACATCCGCATATCTCATTCTTAATATGTATATACATGTGTACATACATACATACATACATATATAGATCGGAA
>NC_068998.1:14244661-14247493 GCF_001194135.2 Octopus bimaculoides | reverse complement strand
TATATATATATATGTATGTATATATGTTTGTATGTATGTATGTATGTATGTATGTATGTATGTGTATATTTATGTCTATATGTATGTATATATGTGTGTGTACGTATGTTTATATGTATGTGTGTATTATGTACCAACAGTACATAATTTTAATGGTATTTCTCTTGGTGTGTCCAGTAATTAATATATTGTTATGTAGCGGATTTAAAGGGAAACGTTTTATAATGGTTACATTAGGGTGTAATACATAATGCATAAGGGTGTAATACAATATTTATAGCTGCAATTAACTGAGATTTGTGCGAAATCGTTAAGTGGAAATTACACATGAACGAAATGTTATGAGGAAAATAAAAAAAAAACTATAAAATAATTCATACATACATCGTGAATGAGAGAGAGAGAGAGAGAGAGAGAGAGAGAGAGAGAGAGAGAGAGAGAGAGAAGAAAATGAAAATATCGAATGAGAGAGCGGGAGAAATTATATTGAAAAGATAGAGCGAGAGAAACGGTTGTTGATAGGGAGAAAGCAAACTGGTGAGGGAAAGTATGTGCAGGAAGGAAATTATAGAAAACGAATGAAGACATAAAGGGTGAAAAATAAGTAATGATATTGTTTGAGTAACCCTGAGTTCAGATTTTGTTACAGGACCTGTGTAATCACCAGAAAGTTACAGGCTCACGTTTACCGACTCAGTAGTCTTTCATGTTATTGGTTCGCCCTATGTCAACTTTCATTGGGGTGTTTCTGTAAACAAAGGCGAGGCAGCTGTAATCATTTCGTCTTATAGTGCAAGTACGTCATCATCGCCCATTATAGCGTCCTTCCGTTTTCCTCAAACCCATTATAGCGTTCTTCCGTTTTCCTCAAACAGTATATCATTTGAGATTATTTGGCTGCTATATTTTGTTGGCCAAGGAATCACATAGTGGCTCCTTTATTGCGTGACAACGATTGTATCGACCCAATTTATACTGAGAATCTAGACCAGTGGTTCTCAACCGGGGCCCATATGGTGGTATTGCAACAAGATAATAAATTGGGGATCCCTAATAGTATTTTAAGGCCCCCTAAAAACACTTTGTTTTAGATGTATATATTGCAAGAAACAGCCAGGTTTCTTTCTCTAACATTTTACATAGCTCAACCTACACAAGATAATGTGTGACAAAAAAGATTTGAAAAAGGTTTCTATAAAACTAGTTCTCAAACATCAAATGGCTACGGGGATCCATCAGAATAAAATAGTAATTGAAGGGGTCCATTGATAAAAAAAATAGCTGAGTATCCCTGATCTAGACAAATGAAAGTAAATCTTGTCAGATGCTTTACAGCTTATGGGATATTGTTACACTCTGAAAAGAAGTTGACGGTTCTCCTTCTGGAACTAAAGTATGCGCTTGGTCAACATATTTAAATTATTTAATGGATTTCATCCACTAAACTCGGAAATTGAAAGCGTAAGCTGCTGGTTAATATGGTAGCATTGCATGATGAGCAAATAGTTTATTGGTTCGTCGTGAGCTATGTCGATTATTTCTATCGGGAGAAAAATACTTACGATTGACAAGGATCGTCTACATAGGCGGACAGAGATATTTATTGAACTTTCACTCTCTATACACAAAGCAACAACAACAGCAGAAGAGGTTTTAAAAATGCAGTTAAGAATTCTATGTTAAGAATTTCAAGTAACCTATAATTTCATTCCATTGTGCGACACCAGAGTTTTCTGCCAATGCTTTGGGTTTCCCAAATTCTTTTGAGAAAATATTCTTGTACCTGCCTGTCTCTGGGGGGCAATTGATTTCGTATCGTATGTACACATATGGCAGTGGTTACCCATGCATAATGATATACATCAGCGGGAAAGTTCGATAAACCGGTACTTCCAATCAAGAATACTTCATGATTTTTCGTCCATGTTCCATGCGCGCGCGCTTACATGCACACACACCCACACCCACACACAAAGGTGCAAACACACATGCACACAACAAACGTGTCTCTCTCGTCTCAGAAATCCAATGAGCCAACGTTTAGACATTTGAAACCTCATAACCAATAGCCTTATTGTTCACAAAGTGCATAATCTAGTTTAGTTGTTTTTCAAATATATTAACTCCTCATCCACAAAAATACACGTAGATACAAATGTTGAATGAATAATTTGATTTGTGGGTTGTTTGGTGACTATTTATAGCAAATCGAATGATTACATAGCTTCTTCGGCGTCTCCAGATAGAGAGAAATTCCTCTGTGGCTAATATCTTTCCGTTAAATGTTTCTTTGTTGATGTATTTAGATCAACGAGACAAAATTGCTCACGGAAGTTTAAGTAGACATTATCGTCAGAGCGGTAAGCTGAAGACGAGGCAAAAATGGATAATGCACAATATCGAATCGATTCTGCCTCATAAAACTGCCAGAATGTGAAGAAACCTAGATGACATTTGCTCTTACTGTTAGATCTTCTGACAAATTGCTAGATACGAAAGACACTCTAAATAAAAAGAGGGAGAATGGATGCGTAAATATCACTTTGTTTCCCTCTCGTTCCTCCTCTTCATCTTTCTCTTTTCTACAGCTCTTAATAACCGTCCATCTATCGAACTATCCAGCTTACTCTTCCACCACTAACACAAATATACAGACACACGCACTGATACTCACACGAGTGTATGCAACATATTAGTGGGTATGTGTGTTTCTGTGTGTGTGTGTGTGTGTGTGTGCGTGTGTGTGTGTGTGTGTGTGTGTGTGTGTGTGTGTGTGTGCGTGTACGTGTGAGTGAGCGGGTATGTGTGTGCCTGTGTGTGTGTGTGTGATTA
>NC_068998.1:14243247-14244517 GCF_001194135.2 Octopus bimaculoides | reverse complement strand
TATATATATATATATATATATATATATATATATATTTGTATGGTGTACGCGTACAGTGAAAAAGATAATAGCAAATACATCGGTATTTTTGTGTGTAGGTGCTTGTCTGTTTTGCGTGTGTGTGTGAGAGAGAGGGAGGAGAGAGAGAAACAGAGAGGGGAAGAGAGAGAGAAAAAAGAGAGACAAAGAGAAGGGAAAAGAGAGAGAAAAGTGAGAAAGAGAGAGTGAGAGAAAGAGAGAGTGAGAGAAAGAGAGAGTGAGAGAAAGAGAGAGTGAGAGAAAGAGAGAGTGAGAGAAAGAGAGAAGATAGAGATGGGTGAGAGAGAGAGAAAAAGTGAGAGAAAGAGAGAGGATGAGGGAGAGGAGAGAGAGGGAATAACAGAGAGAGGGAGGCATAAGTCGGAGAGTAATAAGAAATATTTCAGCATATAAATATATAAATATTTTTGCATTAGATGGCAAAAGGAATACGTTCGCACACACACACACGCACACACACACACGCAAACACACATACACACACACTCACACACTCATATAAATATCTATGTATGTATATTGTATATGTCTGCGTATTTGCGTATAAATATGTGTGTGTGTAAGAGTATGTGTGCGTCTAAGAGTATGTGTGTGTATGAGTGTGCGGACGCATAAATATTTTATAAGTGTATTTGTCTTCATGTTCACAGTTGTCTATTGCTAACTTGTCTTTCGTAGTGTTTATGGAACCGATTTCTCTGAAGCAAAAAGAAAATGGCTTCATCATTTCCATGATTATAAACGAAGATCACTCAGGTATATTGAACAAACATTCACCACAATCTAAAAGAAAACTCTTCCTTTCTTCTCTTTGTTCGTATTTATTTTTTTTTTCCTTATTCTTAATCCCCTGCTACTTCATAAACAAGAAACATTCATTTGATAGTGAGTGTCTTTGCTTTTGTTTCTCCTATCCGTTTACATTTTCCTTAAGTCGTCTCCATAAATATTATTGCTTGTGTGTGTGTGTGTAATGGCCACCGATTCTATCTAGAACAATAAAAAAAAAACGATATTAGTTTCCAAGCCTCTACCCAACAATAGAGCTCCAACGAGTCAAATAATGAGCAACTAAGATCAATTTCTGCGATGGACTAGCGTCCTGTCCAGCTGGGAAACACATACGCCATTGAAACCGGAAAACCGGGCCCATGAGCCTGGCTAGGCTTTAAAGGAGTGCAAAGAAAAAAAATCGATTTACAAGAAGCAGCAGCCAAATTTTTCATTTTCT
>NC_068998.1:14238811-14240623 GCF_001194135.2 Octopus bimaculoides | reverse complement strand
TATATATATATATATATATATTAGTATGCATATGTAATATATACTTAATATATCTGTATGTATGTATGTATGTATGTATGTATGTTTACATTGACGAATAATACAATTCTACATATGAATGCATTTTCTAATTCAATTACATTTCATAGGATCTGTGGCTTTAAGCTGGTTTACTTCTACAAAGACATCTTTCAGACATGAACAAGGAAATTCTTGTTCACTATACTAACATTGAATTCGACATTAAGATTTCTTGAGTATTTCTTCTTATTTAATTTCTTTGACTTGTCGTTGATGTTTCCTTGCAAGCATTATTGGCGATGTGTTTTTTCTTGTAATTTTCTGTGAAATTGCCGAGTTTCTTTAAATGCAGTATTAATAAAGAACAGCGTTCAATTAAGGTTAAAGAAATAAGTAACGCCACAAAATGTCAGTTGTCATCATTTATTGGTCTATGTATGTGTGTGAATATGTGAGTGTGTGAGTGAGTGAGTGAGTGAGTGAGTGAGTGACTGACTGACTGACTGACTAAGTATATGAACATATACATATACGTGTGTGTGAGCATACTACTCCTCAAAGAAACGATAGATCAGTGCCAGGCTTTAAAAAATTAAGTATTAGAGTCGATTCGTACGAGTGAAACTCTTGAAGATAGTTTCCCAGTATAACTGAAGGCCAATGACAGTTCGTTCTACTAAAATCCTTCAAGGCAGTGTCCCAGCATGGCCGTAGTCCAATAACTGAAAAGATTAAAAATATGCCGTCTCTAGTGTCGGCAGTCATGTTCTGCTATGATAAAGTCTAAAGATTCATCATCTTAACTAGGGAAGATACCGCAATGGTATCCAGTTGCCTTGTGCCACTGTATTTTTAAACTATTCTGATGGCCAACTGCTTTCCCGAGCTGAGCCTTGTAAGCCAAGGCTAAGCTCTCGAGAGCAGTAAACTACTAACAACACCATCACATACCCGAGTGATAACCCCCTACCTTCCAAATACAAACAGGAAATCGCTAAATAACAACAATAACAAATAAACTGACCAGCTAAATCATACTTCCTACAAACATTCTTTTGAGAAGCCTTAAAAAATCCCATTACAAAAAATTGACACACAATTACTAAAGTTTAAAATACTAGGCTAACTTTGAACCCAAAATATCTAAAACTGCTGACACATCCGCTGATCAAAAGCTTCCTATACTACCTACTTCTAAACTACAATAACTTCCTATACGACCACTAAAATACGATAACATGACCTGAAGCGGACACACCTAAATCTTCACACCTCCTTACAAAGTTCTACATGCATGAATAAGTTCTAAACAAAAACATAACCTCAAATTTGTTCAATAAAAATCTCTCCAAAATACATCTCGATCAAAACCCACCCCACAACCTAATTAACACACCAATCAAACCCACACACCCAAAATATACACAAGCATATTACATATATATACATGCATGTATGCATAAATATACATATGTGTATATATACGCATATATATGAGTGAATCTATGCATGTATATGAATTCTAGATAGTCAAATCAAAATATATTACGGTTACAATGTGCTTATATCAGCACGTTGTTGTAAATTGCAAAGAATTAGGAAAAGCAGCTTTTAATTTTAAATCATGCCTCAACGTTTTTTTACAAACTTATCTCTGCAGAAAGTCATTAGACATCTTTATATATATATATATATATATATATATATGCCATTTAATTTTTTTGTGTCTACCAGACTACCAAATTTCTTTATTATCAGCTAGATTCATACATACATACATATATATATATA
>NC_068998.1:14236374-14237719 GCF_001194135.2 Octopus bimaculoides | reverse complement strand
ATATATATATTGAGCTAAGTTCCAATAATTTGAGTGGAAGCAATACGAGGAACATGACTTATTATCCAGCAGAATATTCAATATATATGCACACTTACTTCGGCATTAATAAAGCGACATAAAGCTCAACTTAATAGAAGTATTAATAACATACAAGCATATAGACATTTATATATTTTTATAAGCCCGCAAATATCTAAAAATATTTTAAAACATTTATAAATACATAGGTGTTTTTAAAAATATATAAGTAAAATAAGTACAATATATATATATATAATAAGATATAAAAGCGTCCATATTATATAAGACATAGTGAATTACAAATTCATATGATATACTATAGAGAAATAAAAAATTAGAGGTCACAGCACAAGCACATAGAGTATATAAAACACTTAGATATTTAAAAATATATAAAATCATTCATAAATGCATAGGCATTTTAAAATAGAAGACGTCGATATGAGATAGGATAGAGTAAATAATAAGTTCATAGGATATGTTACAAGGACTAAAGATTTCAAGTTACAACACAAAGCGTGTGTAAAGTAGAAAGTCAGACATTGATTGATTTGATTGATTGGCAAAGCGACCAATAGAATAAGTGTCATACAAAAATAGTGAGTTTGTGACATTGAGTTTATCTATTAAACACTTCGAGGTAGTGCCCCACCATGTCTGCAGTATAATAATTCAAACACATAAATACTCTGACCTTGAGTACATCGTTAGTAGAATGCTGATTAAAGAACTTTTACCGTTTAATCTACCTGATGTCATCCACATTTAAGATATAAGTGTCTCTAGATCTACGTCAGGAATCCCGCAGTGATCAATAAGTTAATCATAATGAATGAGGGAAAAGGAAAATGGAGTTTGCAAGGATTTTTATTCAAAACATTTTATCTTTTAATTAATATCCGTTGTCATTTTTATTCTCTCTCGTTCATTACTATACTCTATGTCATGTATTCAAAGCGAAATATAGCCAGACCAGTTTACCGATTATATCCATAACTGATCAATATAGCCAACAACCTACTGGCGACCATATCATGCCAAGCAAAACCGAATAGATTTAACGAAGTATCTTATTTAAAACAAGACACTCGAAGAGATGCATTCTACAATGGTGGATGCAACACAACTAGCTGTACAGTATCCCACCTGTAAGGGATAGGTGCAGCATGGGTCGAAACGATCATTATGCTGAATAATAATAGTTCTTGCAAACTCCATTTTCCTTTTCCCTCATTGATTATACATATATATGTGTATATATATGTATATATATGTATGTATGTATATATATATATGTATATATATGTATGTATGTGTATAT
>NC_068998.1:14232875-14236157 GCF_001194135.2 Octopus bimaculoides | reverse complement strand
TATATATATACATACATACATATACATATACATATACATATACATATATAACATATATATATCTATAATGATATATATATATATGAAGTTATATATATATTAAGAAGGAAGCAGTCACAGTTATATATATATATATATATATATACATACACACACATATATATTAAGGCGAAGGAGGCAGTCAGAGTATAATGATATATATATATGTGTGTGGGTATGAATGTATGTATCTATCTATCTAGGTATGCATCTATGTATGTATGTATGTATGTATGTATGTATGTATGTATGTATGTATAAATGCATACATACATAAATACACATTTGTTCGGTAAACAAGTCTTTGATATAAATCTCAGTAGAGACTCCCTACATTGTCACAATATTGAATACCTTAAATGTAAATGTGACAGCACAGTCAACTGCTTAATTGTTAGAGACAACAATTGTTAGAATTAAGCAATTAATGAATTTTCTTAGTGCTTTTCAGCATTTAAGGAAATATATTTCCCCAGTGCAAAATTATACGTGCGCTGAAACTTTGAGCCAATCAGAAAATAGCTTTAGTTTCTCGTTTGTAAAACCAAAATATAACAAATGGGATATTTTCTTTCCTTTCAGACAATTATAGAAATGTTTTATCGGCTTTGGAAACAGTGAGACAGTTTTAATATTCTCAGTCGTCTGTTATAGTCTTTTGTACTCTAGGCAAAAGACCCGAAAATTTTGGGGAGTGGGGGCGGGTGGCAGTCGATGATATCGATCCCAGTACCCAACTGGTACTTAATTTATCGATCCCAAAAGGATGAAAGGTTAAGTCACCTCGGTGGAATTTGAACTCAGAACGTAAAAACGAATGAAATACCGCTAAGCATTTCGCCAGGCGTTAACGTTTCTTATTTCTTTACTACCCACAAGGGGCTACACACAGAGGGGACAAACAAGGACAGACAAACGGATTAAGTAGATTATACCGACCCCAGTCCGTTACTGGTACTTATTTAATCGACTTCGAAAGGATGAAAGGCAAAGTCGACCTCGGCGGAATTTGAACTCATAACGTAAAGACAGACGAAATACCGCTAAACATTTCGCCCAGCGTGCTAACGTTTCTGCCAGCTCGTTGCCTTAATCGTCTGTAACTTTGTATCGGATATCACGCCGGGTGAAATGCTTAGCGGTATTTCGTCTGCCGTTACGTTCTGAGTTCAAATTCCGCCGAGGTCGAGTTTGCCTTTCATCCTTTCGGGGTCGATTAAATAAGTACCAGTTACGCACTGGGGTCGATGCAATCGACTTAATCTCTTTGTATGTCCTTGTCTGTCCTTGTTTGTCCCCTCTATGTTTAGCCCCCTAAGGACAATAAAGAAATAAATTTTATATCGGATATGAGTCCTGTTAACCTTTAGGGAATCGATCTCTTTGGAGAATATTCTAGTTTGCCTGTGTCTAAAAGTCTTACGTCAGTCGGCTTGATGTTTCTGTCCCACATCAACTGAATGAGACCAACCTCATGCAACGGATTTCCATCTGCATTTCGTTGCAGAAACGTGAAGAAAACATTCCCTTTTTGAAGAGAATGGTCAGAGGAAACGAAAAACGAATCGTCTATAACAATGGAAAATGCAAAAGATCGTGGTGAAAGCGCGGCGAACCACGAAAGACAACCTCCAAATCAAGATTTCACTCAAAGGTTATGCTTTCGATTTCGTAGGATTGGAAGGATGTTGTCTTTGAAGAGCTTCTTCCCACGGTCAAAAACATAAATTTAGATGTGCACTGTTATCAGCCGGACAAATTAAACGCAGTGGTACATCTGAAGCGTCCAACACTTGCTAATCGTAAGAGCATTATATTTTGCCTTTCATTACAGCAATACTAGACCGTACACTTTGCAGACGTGACAAGAAGTAATGGGGTTTGACTGGGAAGTTTTTGCAGCACCCTACTTATTCGTCTGATCTTGTGCCTTCACATTTCCATCTGCATCAGACTTTTCACATTTATTGAATGAATAGACCATCAACTCCTAAAACGATATAAAACTTAACCTGGAATAGTTTCTCGTTAATAAAGACAGGAAACTTTTTTAACAGAGAATAATAGATCTGGTCATAAGATGGCAGAAGATACTAGAACGAACCGGTAATTGTTTGAATAAATGGCTTTGTGCCTAAAATTTATCTCTTATTTTCACTTAAAACATCGAACAGTTTTTTGGCCAACCCAATATGTCTCATACAAAATCAACATGACTGTAAATGTTAAAAACTGTTACTTTGAATACCGGGTGCATTCTATCCGAGGGAATTTTCAAACTGGCTTCGCTAATCGAATTTCAGTCACGAGTTATGGGTTTACTATATATTATGGTAAAAGACACTAACTCACGCTACCATCTAGTAGCAGTAAGTATTATGTAAAGTTAGACTGCCATCAAAAGCAACCGTCAAAATACTTGCACCAATACGGGAACAGATAAAAAGAGAGACAGAGAGACAAACATATAGATAGATAAAGAGAGAGGGGAGATAGATAGATAGATAGATAGATAGATAGATAGATAGATAGATAGATAGATAGATAGATAGATAGATGAGCAGAAAGACAGCTACAATGACCACGAGACACACAGTCAGATAGAGAAACAGACGCACAGGCAGACAGACAAATAGATAGATAGATAGATAGATAGATAGATAGATAGATAGATACATACATACATACATACATACATACATACATACATACATACATACATACATAATGCATACAGACAGAAGGAAGAATGAGTGAGACGGGCAGACAGACGCGCAGAGATACAGACAGGTAGTTAGTAACTGCCAGCAACTGCAAACAGTTTAGCAATATGACTGTGAATCACGGTTTCTTTCGCAAACAACTGCCTACGGGTTTTCATAATGTAGATTTTACACAAAACCCTCAACGTTTCTTGAATGCCAATGTAAACGCCAGCTTTTCAATGAAAAACTTGAGAATTTAATAGCCTGACATATGCCATAGAAAATTCTTTGTCGATTGTCAATAAATATATACAAAAATAAAGAAAGAACAGTCGATAAAATAAATACAGTAATAGATAATTAAAACATGAAATATAATGAAATAAAATAAGTACAAAAATTTTATACGAAATGGAATAGGATGGAAGTGACTTGAAAGTTAAGCATTGTGTATATTTATATTAGCATGTATTTGTGTGTGTGTGTGTGTGTGTGTGTGTGTGTGTGTGTGTGTGTGTGTGTGTGTGTGTGTGTGTGT
>NC_068998.1:14231100-14231816 GCF_001194135.2 Octopus bimaculoides | reverse complement strand
TGTGTGTGTGTGTGTGCAATTGAATAAAACTTGCGTAGAAACCTCGTAGTGCGCTATGGAAAGCTCGTCCACACTTATTGGCAACCGGATGTCATAATACAATGAGGATACTCCTGTCATGAATTCTATAATATCCGTAGAGCTTGTATAAAGAAACGAATAAGAGAAAATAGATGGATCGACATTTTTTATACCAAATCAGTTTCAACTGTTTCCACTTATCGTTTCACTCGCAATGTATTGGTGAGATGATATAATTAAGATATTGCGTAATTACTATCATCCATCACAGACGTTAAATGCGTTTCTTCATCATTTTGGATCAGGTCTTCATTAAATCATACTGTCCGTTAACTCCGTGCAAAATGAATACATAAAGCAGTGTTATTTTCAGCAATTTGCCTACAATTTGCCTACAATTTGCCTACAATTTGCCTACATTCATCGATATAGTGACGGACGAAACTCGAATACATATCCAAAACCCAAAATACAGGAACAAGCGTTCGTTTCTTTTGCTTCTGTATTTTGATCATACCTGTGTTTTGTCTGTCACTATTCTTTTTTATTTGTTTCAGTCATTTGACTGCGGCCATGCTGGAGCACCGCCTTTAGTCGAACAAATCGACCCCAGGACTTATTCTTTGTAAGCCAAGTACTTACTCTATCGGTTACTTTTTGCCGAAGCGCAAAGTGACGGGGGATGTAAACACAGC
>NC_068998.1:14230689-14231090 GCF_001194135.2 Octopus bimaculoides | reverse complement strand
TAGACACACAAACATATGCACACATACGCTACCAAATCCACTCACAAGGCTTTGGTCGGCCCGAGGCTATAGTAGAAGACACTACCGCAAGGTGCCACGCAGTGGGCCTGAACCCGGAACCATGTGGTTGGTAAGCAAGCTACTTACCACACAGAGACTCCTGCGCCTGTAACGAACGGTTTAGTTTTTGCATATGCAAATTGACAAAAGTAGTACCCTACTTTGTGAACTCATTCTTCTGCTAAGTAAAATATGACTAAGATCTGAAGAAGGACTTATTCAAAATAATCACCTGAAGAAACACATTTTACCTCTTTCATGGTTAATAGTAATTAAGCAATATGTGTGTGTGTGTGTGTGTGTGTGTGTGTGTGTGTGTGTGTGTGTGTGTGTGTGTGTGT
>NC_068998.1:14228934-14230309 GCF_001194135.2 Octopus bimaculoides | reverse complement strand
TATATATATATATATATATTACCACATTCATCTCTCTATCTGTCTGACTATCAGTCTATCTATCTATCTATCTATCTATCTCTCTATCTGCCTGTCTATCTATCTATCAGCTTATACATCTCCCATTGTCTCCAAAGCCTCACCCCAAAAAAACAACAAAAAAACAAAACAATGTTCTGTTGTAAACAAAACTCCCAAAAACACCTGTTTTTATATAAATAAGCAAGATCTCTGTATTTTCACAGAATTATATTTGACAGGTTCGAAAGACGAACGAAAGCGCTAATATATGTATAAAATAAATGAAAGAAGTTATTCCAAAATTCTGACGACTTTTTTTTCAATATTTACTTCTGTACATCACACCTAACACTCTACACACATATATATATATATATATATACTTGTTGCTATGCAAACTCGTAATTTGTGTGATTACATGTGTAGTATTGTATAACTTACATTTTTATGCAGGATGGGGTTCATATTGACTTTAAATTTTGGCACGAGGCCAGCAGTTTTAGGGGAGAGGTCAATTCAACTACATAGAACCCAGTACTCAGCTGGTATTTATTTTATCGACTCCGAAAGGATGAAAATCAATGTCAACCCCGATGAAATTTGAACTCAGAACATTAAGGACGAACGGAACGCTGCTAAGCAATTGCGCGACGTGCTAACGATTCTGTCAGCTCGTCCACTTTATGTACGTTCCATGTTAAATATTGATTAAAAGTTCTGGTAAAAGGCCAGCAATTTCGAGGCATGGGCTAAGTCAATTGCATCAACCCCCAGCACTCAACTGGTACTTATTTTATCGACCCCGAAAGGATATAATGACAAAGACTACTTCGGTGGAATTTGAACTCAGAACATTAAGGGCGAACGTAATGCTGCTAAGCATTAGTTCCCACGTGTTGACGATTCCGCCAAATCGCTGCCTTAGGTTTTATATTAGATATTAAAAACTAATTAATAGCGACAGAAATAGTATTAATACCAAAAGGTAATATTTGTCCCCACTTAAAAGTGAATGTTGTGTTAGAACACAGAATACTGCGATAGTAAAGATGAGAGAACCTCACATATAGTCTTTTGGTGCATGTAAGCATCTTGTTTATACCGCTTAAGGGGGATAATCAAAGGCCATCACCGCCACCAGGAATACCAGATCACATAAAGATGGTAAAAATGATATAGACGATGGACGCTTAACACACGACACACCGCTCAGATAAACATACAGAAACACAGACACACACAGACACACACACACCCTTTCACAGTAAAGCAATCTTCCGTTCATCTCTCTCTCTCTCTCTCTTTCTTTCTCTCTCTCTCTCTCTCTCTCTTTCTCTCTCTCTCTCTCTCTCTC
>NC_068998.1:14227406-14228148 GCF_001194135.2 Octopus bimaculoides | reverse complement strand
TCTAAGGTGTTCGTCAATTTCAGAAATAAATTTTATACCAACGGAAATTTGAGCTGTAACTGCAAATATTTGTTCAAACATATGTACGCATGCATGTATCTATCTATCTATCTATCTATCTATCTATCTATCTATCTATCTATCTATCTATCTATCTATCTACCTATCTATCTATCTATCTACCTATCCAACTATTTGTCTGTCAGTCTGCCTGTCTATCTATCTATTTATCTGTCTATCTTTCTATTTGTCTAGCTGTCTATCACTGCATGCATATGTATTGCTGTATATACAAATACATTTGTATGTATATGTAATTATGTACATGCAAATATGCATGAATGTATACGTGCTTATGCAAATATATGCAGGAGTGGCTGTGTGGTAAGTAGCTTGCTTACCAACCACATGGTTCCGGGTTCAGTCCTACTGCGTGGCATCTTGGGCAAGTGTTTTGTACTGTAGCCTCGGGGCGACCAAAGCCTTGTGAGTGGATTTGGTAGACGGAAACTGAAGGAAGCCCGTCGTATATATGTATATGTATATATATGTGTGTGTTTGTGCTTGTCCCCCCAACATCACTTGACAACCGATGCTGGTGTGTTTACGTCCCCGTAACTTAGCGGTTCGGCAAAAGAGACCGATAGAATAAGTACTAGGCTTACAAAGAATAAGTCCTGGGGTCGATTTGCTCAACTAAAGGCGGTGCACCAGCATGGCCGCAATCAAATGACTGAAACAA